>NC_090797.1:4782500-5072500 GCF_040054535.1 Antennarius striatus
CATTAGTTAAGCTTTGAAAGAAAAAGCCGAAGATTATTATTTTTTGACTTTGTTGGAGCCGTCTTTGCTATCAAGTACTGAGATCAGAGAAATATAGAACTGAAGCTGACCAATCACAGTTTTTAATGGTCTCCACAAGGTTTCTGTATTCATCCAAGCCCCAGCTCGTAGCCTTTGCACACATTATAATTATATGAGGCATGAAATGTGAAAAGTCACCTCTCAGACAACAAAACAACAGCGGCATGAAATGCAAGATGAACCGCAGGTTTTTCCGTTCCTCGTTATTCTTAATGACTCCATCCTCACTTCACTCCTGTTCTCTGTCCCTCACCTCACCTGTCCCCGTCCCTCCCCCACTCCAAACCATGCCTCTCGCTTCTGTACCTGATGTTCTTACCAGCCAGCACCTCGTCTCCCCGGTCCACCCCGGGACTGGCGCTGCCAATCTAAAGGGAAAGGTTTCAAAGCTAAGAACAGCAGGAGAGAAGCAGTATCGACCAACTGTGTTCTCAGCCTCTTCCACTCCCCTCTTGTTCTATCATGTCTTTCCTCTTTTTGTATTTCTTCCTTGTTCCATTTATCACACACTCTCTGAGTGTCTGGGTTCCAGGCCCCAGGAACAGCAGGTGGCCTTCTGCTATCGACCAGTTGGGCTGCTGTAATAGCTCCTTTTTCTCAGTGCAACTCTGGATTGTATGCGTGTTACCTGTTATGGCAAAATATTGTTTGCTGGGAAGTCTCTACACTTGTGATGAAACGATTTATGTTCATACTCTGTGATTACAGACACTCGAAACTTGTTTCTGAATGCAAATCAGAACAAGCACTGATGTTCAGGTTTTTGTGATGGCTCGATTGGTTTTGAAACTCAACGGGAAGATGTGAATTGACCTGTACACTGGACAAATTATTTTATAATTAAAAGTGATCAGTAAGCAAAGATTCAAACTAATAGCACTATCTTTGGTTTGCATTGTACTGTTTTTCCCTTCTATACATTCTTGTACAAGAGTGTTTCTGTATGTTGTATTTATTAATTGCTCTCTGTATCTGTATGCAGAATAATTCCCAGATGTCCCCCTAAAGGTCAGCCCTCTAACTAGGCTAATAGACTAATTACTACAAAGGCCTTAGAATCACACACACACATGGGACCACAACAGGCTAACAAAACTCACTTGATTAATTCTCTTGTATTCACAACAAGCTAATTGGTACGCAAATCAAAAAATGCTAGTTTTTCCATGTGATACTTAAGTGCAATTTTGCAATGTAAGGGAGTTGAACATATTGGGAAGAACTGGGAATTAAATGTTCCTAAAAATCATTTGAGATTCAGCAATATCTTCTGTAAGACCAAATATATTAACTGAAATCTAAAGCAACAAAATACATAATTCTCTTAGTTCAACACAGTCATTTATTTTGGCCCTAACACTCACAGTCTCTTCCTGCAGAAATGTATGGGCATACAGTATCATGTAAAAGCCCATCTATTCCTTTTCTCTCCTGGAGCCACGCTGAAATGAAATTCTCTATGCTGCACCAAAGGTTATTCTACACTGTGACATAATAAAATGATTAATGTCAGTGGTTATGAAATCGAGTCGGCAGGGGGGCTGGGTGGAGATGTTTCTGTGTGTGTGTGTGTGTGTGTGTGTGTGTGTGTGTGTGTGTGTGTGTGTGTGTGTGTGTGTGTGTGTGTGTGTGTGTGTGTGTGTGTGTGTGTGTGTGTGTGTGTGAGAGAGAGAGAGAGAGACAGAGAGAGAGAGAGTGTGTCTAACCTGTGTCTCAGACATGACATATAGGTGGTGGTGGTCTGAAGAGAAGGCCATATCCCTGAGGATGGGTCCATTGTCCACCGCCTGTACCGTCTCATACTGCAGAGCCCGAGAGGAACCGTCGACCCGGATCTGGAGAAACACAGGAGCATATGAAGAGTTAATAACGTATGCAAAATAATTTGGATTACTGTAGCACTCATATTACTTCTAACATATCAATGATAGTGAAATCTTTGCAATCAGTTTAGAGTCTTGAAGTCAAGGACAATCAAGTAATCTATGCTGCTGATTCTGTTGCAGAAGAACAACAACAACAAGAAGAAGAAGACAGAAACAGTCGGCTATGGACACAAAGCAAATCAGAATTGATGATGTTGAAAATATGACAGAAATAAAGAATAGCTGAAGGAAGAAAGAAACAAATGACAAAATTGTAATGCTGCCATCCTTGAAGAAAGACAAAAGGTGGTATCTAGGACAACAAAATGTGCAGTTAGGAATTCAGGTATCATTAAAAAGATATTTCATGAGCATCATTATTCATTAAACTGGCCATCTATTGCATGCTGCCTCTGGATTTCCCCAAGCAGCATCGCTTTCAGTGCTGTATCTGTAAAGCTCATCTTTCTCCATCATAGTTAAAACCATTCCAAAGCGATTCCCGTAATTAGACATCTGGAAAAGAGGTGTGGTCTGTAGGCCCCTAGGTGTGTTTGTTCAGCAGAAATTGCATGGAATTGGCCCCACACACACTTGGTGGTGTGATGGAAGCGATCTGGGTCGTACCAAAACATCTGCTTGCATTGTCCCTCACAGAGGCAGGAATGCAAATGATCTTTTCTAAATCTGCTCCCTGTTCTGACACATACCTTACCACAGCAACTTTCAGCACCCAGTAGAATACACATTCCCTCTCGCACACACAGACACACACAAACACACAGACATATAGACCTGTGTGGGCTTGTGGACAGGTGTGAAGCAAGTCTTGTTAAAGTTGCGATGACTCATGGTAGTTCTTTCTGCTCTTCAGCACTTAAAGGTTCATAAGCATCACGAAAAAAACAGAGGATAATTGGACAGCAAACAGATGGTAGAGCAGAAAGGTGAGTTCCTTCATGATTAATCATAATATGCTGATGACAAAATGCTCTCTGTCAGCATATAATTAAAATTACATCTATGCTGGTCCACCTTAAACACAAATGATGTTAACAGAGCCATAACTTTGGGTAGATTTAAGGCTTTTGTACCAACTATAACAGAGCTGGTCTTTGTTAATTACTATGGGGGATGTTCCTTTCCATAAAGAGTTTGGTTGTGTTGAAAATATCAAATATTCCAATCAAAGTAAAGCCTAAGTCTTCACCAAGGCTCATGGAGATGACCTCTCCTCTACAAGAGTCAATGAAGGTCGGCTTATGTGCTAAGTGCCCAAACAACACATTTTGTGTTTGATTGATTAATTGATCGATTTGTCTTACAAATAAAACTGATGTGACAGGACTCTACAGCAACATGATCAAGTACAAATACCAAAAAAACAGTCTGCGCATTTGCACTATAGTAAGCAAGTTGGTTTAACCTTCGACATTGTATCTATCACAACAGAAGCTGATCACCAACAGCTGACTGCTTTACAATTGCCAATCCATAGTAAAGATGAAGAGCTACAGTATGTACATGTGGTGCAGTTTGCATGCCGCCCTGTTCCTGCAGTATTTTCTGACATCCTGTTTCACAACAGACCATTTATCTCAACAGGCACCGTCATTCACCCTGATTTCACCCTCCTCTCCTTTGTCTCTCAGTCATTCTTCTCCTCTCACCCTACCTCCTGCTTGGCTTGTGTGGCGATCTCGATCTCAAAGGACCTTGAGTTCCGCGTGTCAAAACCGCACACACTTTCACTGGGAACCATTATGTGCACTGTGGTCAGTAGCAAAGAAAAGAACAGAAGGCGAATAGGAGAGAGGAAAGAGGAGATGGGAGGCATAAGGAAGAAAGAAACTTTAACATGGGCTGGGGCCAGATTCAGCAGGTGGGTTTTCAATATACCCGGTGCATATGGGCAAGTGTGTGTATATCAGCTTACCCTCACTGTATAGCAAAGCAGTGTGGAGCCAGTTGCTGAACAGTTATAGGGTTGGCAATGGCTGAATATTGTTTTGGGATGGGTCCACAGTCGCCAGGGAGCAAAGGAGCTTCAAGAGGAAGCTGCTGTATATTATCCCTCAATCTGACTACCAACAAAACAAATGAGCCACCAGGGAGGGCGCACCGTGTCTCCAAGCATGCAGAAACGGCTGGTCGAGTTACACATGTGTGGGGGTGTATTTATACCATAATTGGCACATAAAATATTACTTAATTGCTATACACAATAATAATAATAACAACATGTAAATTATTCAAATTGAAAAGAGTAATTGCATTTGTTAGAAAAGTAATCCTAGTTTAACAATTGTCAGCAGGATTAATTATTAATATATTTAAAGTAATATTTCCATCAGCCTACAATCATGGAGGCGGTTACAATGGTACTAGCCAATATTATCTGATTCCTTTTCAACGGTGATAAAGTGGATTAGCTGCTCTATGCTAAATGGATTACAATGCTAATCTCTGCTATCACATTAGCACTACACAATAGACATTCACTGCCAGACAGTCTTCATTTTGCCTCAGAGTGGTAGGAAGGTGAGAAATGCATTAAACCCACACAAAAATGCACACATGCAAATAAGAGTGCTTGCTTTTCTAGCAATATTTCCATATCACTGTACGTCAGTCACACAGTCAGACAAATGCCATGTCTCTCTGTCTCTGTCTCTGTCTTTCTCTCTCTCTCTCTCTCTCTCTCTCTCTCTCTCTCTCTCTCTCTCTCTCTCTCTCTCTCTCTCTCTCTCTCTCACACACACACACACACACACACACTCTCAGTCTTTCTCTCTCTCTCACGTACATATATGTGTTTGTCACGTACATACACATATCATAAGCTAATGACGTATACTTTGGGCGAAATCCAGAAGAATGACTGGCACTTTTGAATCACACAGCACACTTACAAGATGTGAGTAGTTAACATTTATTTGATAGCTCTTTGCACGTGCATGCCTGTGTGAGAGAAATCCATAATATTCATAAAGACGATAAAGATAAAATCTCCATCCTCCATAAAACAACTTTGACCATGAGTTGTGTCCCCCTAGTGGCCATGTGAAGTAACTACACTAAAGGCATAATTTGAGATGGAGACCAAGGTAATAAATTGCAGCATAGATGAATTTTATAGACTGGTATAGACATCATAAACTGTAATATATGTTGGTAAAGACATTCAGCCTTTAAAGACTAGTAGCTTTCCTTATTTTCTCTGGATCTACCATGAAAGTACAACATGAGAGCAGAAAGAGTCAGCCAACTGTGGATATTACTATGAAACAGCTGCAGAGAAGAAGAAATATAACCCAATGTGCAATTGGTAAATGCTATTTCTGCACTAAATGTGTCAATGAAAAATCATTTGCTTGAAGTAAATACTGCCCTCCCTCTCTCCATGGGGCTAACAGCTAGCAGAAGGTGTGATACTGACAGAGAAGCCATTCTGTTGTGAAAACCACAGGAGAACCCGCTCTCAGTTTCCTTGTATTAGTGCTGTGCACCAGAAAAGCACATGGAAATGACCACACTTCCTCTTACTTGGAATGGAACCCATTTGAAACAGGTGGAGACTTACTGCCTGTAAACCATATGCACTGTTCTACAGCTGAGTTTAAATGCAAAAGAGTTACTGGCATGTACGTAACATGGAGCTAAAATCTGTCAAAGGACATAAAAGATATTCTAGTGTCAAATGTTAACATTTTCAAAAGGTGGATTCTTCATGTCTTTGTTGTTGAACCCAATAACACCTAATGAGTTTGGGTAAGAGCAAAATTATGTAATAGAATACACAAAAGAGTAACTGGAGGGGAAGAAATATGTGAGTGTGGACTAAAAGAACGAATGGTAGACTGTGTCTGTTTGTACAATGTCATGGATTCTGGGTAGGCGAGAGCAAGGCTGGTCACACAGAGCGACAGTCTGTTAAACATGGCAGAAGTACACAAGCACACCATGGCTGGAAAACAAACCATGACCAACATGGTGCTGATGGAGGCCAGAGGAAGCTGTTGACTGTATTGTCACTGTGGCCTGACACAGGCTAAATAACCACACAGATCTGACTTTGCTGGAGCAGAATGTCATCCAAAGTCATGCTGCAACTTGGAAGGCTAAAGGGCCATATCATGTTTGTGAAGAATCTCATCAAATCTGTTAAATTTATGCAGGCTAACATTATGTCTGCAGTCAAACAGAGTCATGAAACTTTTACAGCTGGACACAACATGAACTGAAAAAAAAAAAAATCCAAAGTTTTCTTTCAACAGAATTTGCTTGAAAAAAAAAGTTATTTGTGTCAATGCATCTCTTTGTGCATTTCTAATGCTGTTTGACACTTGAATTGAGAATTGTAGCAATGAATATTGTACTGAAAGTACTTTTGTGTTGAACTGTAACCCAACATACTTAGCCATGTTCTTGAAATAGTTTCAAAAGGAAAGGTATTGGACATTTTTGAGTATATACTTTAATGCCTTATATTTGTATCTCCATAGTAGGTTGATTCAATATTTGGTTTAAACCTGTTTTTTTGTCCTTCTATATGGACTGAAATAATCTCACATTTCAAGCAAAGCTACGATGTCATATGTAATCCTACAACCAACTGAGATGATGGCCAAAAAAAAAAAAAAATCGGCAAAGTAATTAGGAAAGATGGTTACTATTTCATGAGTGTTTGCTAAAACTGTACATAGATTTCTCCTTGGGTCTCTTTTTTTTTAAATGTGTTGGATTCATTTAGTTGATTTCTCATCTGACTGATCGTTCAAAGCCCTTTGCATCATGAGAAAGCATTCACCCATGTATACAGTCAGCTGAAGCCTTCATGAGCGGCATCGTTTGCTCATCAGGACCAATCAACTTTCATTCAAACACCAACAGGACGGCCATTGGGAGTAATTTTGGGCTCTGTACATGTCTGTACATGGTTGTACATGTCTGTTCCTGCTTGTGCACATGTAGAGTGAAGAAGCCATGTATGGTGACCGAAGATGCAATGCAAGCTACCAACTGTCTAATAGACTGACCACTTTCATTACCCCCTTTAAACCCTCAGAATAATACCTTGTGTGAGATATCAGTCAGAAACAGGCAGTAACAGCATAATCACATACCAAATGCTGCTATAAGCAGACCTGCCACCCTTCACTCAGGTATCGACCCTTTTTGTAAGGCCACAGCAGAGTCTGAGACATTCAACCAGGCAAGGCAGGACATGTAATTAGATATGAGGAAGAAAGACAGCCAGACAGACAGAGACAACCGAGAAGAACATTCACTGTGAGAGCGACAAGAAGAAAGGAAAAGGAAACAACCTAACGACACTACATAATGGTAATGTGTCTCTCCACGCATTCTATTCAAAGCGACAATAGTACAATGGTGGCTGTCTGATTGGCCAAATCGGTCCAGCTCACTGAAACATATGGTAGACAGCGAGAAAATGAGGATGGGGGAGGAGAGAATATCCATCTCTTAGTGTCAATCAGTTGTGGAATGGACCTCCTTCTCTTGCTGCATTCATTGCCTTGATATATAGCTTTTGGCGAGATGGACTTCTGTGAGACTGGTGGGTGAGTGTGACTGATTTGACGTTAATCTCGGGTATTAACAAGCAGTGGCGCAACAGTGTGGGATGCCAGACTACTCGGGTAGGCCTGCTGGGGTAGAGAATCACACACAACCCACTACTCATTGGCGAGAGTTACGACGCAAGATTGAAAACAGGGGCATGCTTTGTATTCTACCTGTGAGGAAGACCATCCATAGACACTAAAGATATGTCGTTTCCAATGCCACTGCTGCTGGTGACACATCAATAACTGACGGCGTGATACTTCTCCGTGCACAATGTCTTTTGGCATCGTGTTTTATGGTTTATGACAAGGTTTAATGGTGACATCCTGTAGTTACCCAAAGGTGTGAGGTATCAACTCAATGCTTTACTGCTTACTTTTATGGAAGCAAAATATTCATTCAGTTCATTAAAGACACCATAAAAATCCTCCCTTCCGTCTTTCCTTCCGGCTCCACTCCTCTCTCCATCACAGTGGAGTGGACAAAAAAATAACCAGAGAGGAACTGAATTTCTTCTGAGCTTCCATTCACTATTCTCTGATTTATGTCTGTGATTAGGCATATCTTCTCCACAGCAGGTTTTTAATTAATGCATTTCCCCCTGATGCCTGCACTGTGAGGGGAAGGTGCTCGTGGGTGCAAATCAGGAAATTGTCATTGTTAGTGGGGAAGTAACTGCAGACATGCGTTGACAATGTCAAAGCCATACAGAATGTTGACCAAGATAATGGGCCCCCTGTTGTGTTTTATTATACCGAGGTGAATCCTCTGTAGAGATTTTGTTTTGGCTTGGTTGCTTGCGAGCTAGAGGTTAAAAGAAACTTCTGCAACTCATTGCTGCGAGATATGACTGGTGCAACAAAGATGAGGAGTTTTTGTTACCTGCGTCATCACTGAAGTAATACAAAGAAACCTCAGAGGAGACTTCAAGAAATACAGAGAGACAGAGGAACAAACAAAAATCAATTTCAAGCTTTGAGAGCGAACAAATGTGCACTTATGTTTGTTTCTACCAGTGTTAAGTCTGTCTCCGACACATCACATTTGGGATCAGATGCTACAGAAGACAGCACAGCAGGGAGACTCCTGCCTCAGTAAATGACCGCTGTGGCATTAAAGGTGTGGTATCTGTTAGCCTGCAGGTCCAAGTGGCCTACTAATCTAACCTTAACCCCCTGCTGGGAGATAGACAGGAAAAGCCAGAAGAGAGGCAAAGAGAAGGACAAGAATGTTATTGTGAGGGATGATGATGTTGGACGTGAAAGGGGACAAGTGTCTAGAGGCTTCCTACCTCTATTTTTTTTTCTCTTTCTCCCAGCTCTCCTCTCCTTCCTGAATCTCCCCTATGGCTTCAAAGGGTGAGTGACAGGTCTACTTGCTATCATTCCCTTCACCACTGAGCTGCCTTAGAGCACTGTGACCAAGCAGGGGGCTCACAGCTCAGCCTTTGTTACACGTTTCCCTCCTCTGCTATTGCTTTTGCTCTTTCCTCTCTCTCTCTCTCTCTCTCTCTCTCTCTCTCTCTCTCTCTCTCTCTCTCTCTCTCTGTCATTCTCTCAGTTCATCTCAATCTGTAATCATGAGGTTGAGTAAACACCTGTAGACTTATAAGCTTGGTCAAGAAGATGTGTGCCTGTGTGCATTTTATAACACACATCCACAGAAAGTTTAAAATTTCAATCTTTCTCTTTTGGAGTGTTTCTCTGCTATGTGAAAGATTCAATTTGTCTGTAATTATCATTTGATTTTTAGACTGCATTGCCAGAATTGTGGAGAACTTTCTTTATTTCTCCCCACAGAGACCAAAGGTATGTGGTTGGTAGTGAAGCCCATTTTTCCACATACATGGCACTTCATGCTGTCTATGTCAAAGTGGAGCAGAAGGATTCTGCTATCGAATCAATAAGAGAAAACACAACAAATGTATTCAATCTGCCCAGCGAAGAGCAACAAGCCCCGCTTTGTGTGCAAAATTGTCCCATTTGTATTTGTTATTCAACAAACGCTCCTTCTTTTATTCTTTTTTACTTCCATTTCTGTTCACATGGTCTTGCATCATTTGTCTGTTCATCGATATTTTTTTTTAACTTCTGCCATGTTTCCTTGCAAATGCATCATTCGGTCATTTTTACAGTGCAAAAAAAATGCCAGAGCTTTCTCTTTGAACAAAACCCTTCCATTGTTTGTCCATCTTTCCCTCCATTTTTTTTTTACCATTCAATTTCTTCTTTACTCCCTTGCTACAGCAGGGTGTGAGACAAGACTGGTTGACATCTCCTGACAGACCTCATTTATTGCAGACAAATACTTGCAACAGTGGAAAAAAGCAAACAAACTCACATTTCTCTTTCAAACCAATTATTTCCTGTACTTTTTTTCCTGTCTGACTGCTAGTGATAAGAGCTTCTTTTCCCACCACCACTCTTGACTGGGCCTCAAGGACCCCCCCCACCCCAAAAGGAAACAGCATAATTTGAGCACACATCACCACCTGTGTCTCTATTAGTTGTGCAACCCAGTGGCAGCCCTACAGAGTGGTGTGCACCCCTTTTATAATTCAGACCAGAAGCCAGGGTGTGAGAGCTAAAAGCCTTTCGGATCCATTAATAAAGTCAACATGTTCCTCCAAGTGGTGGGGTCACCAAATCAGCCAATTGCAGGAACCACGGCACACACAGCAGTGCACAAACTCAGAGCTACTTCATGAGTGCAATTCATTTTGAGGAGTCTGGGACGGATTCAGCCACTTGGAGGGATTTCTGAACAAAGTCCATAAGGCTGTGTACAGGTGTCATACCCCAAAAAAGATAATCAATGGTAGAGCAAGAGGATGATAGCTTTGATGTCACAAAGTGACAGTGAAATTTGGATAAATATATTGATCTTCACCACTCTCTCCCTGACATTGCAATGAGTTCCATTGAAGAAACAAAATATTGCGATGGTGTTACAGGAATATCCCAATGTAATGACACGATCGTTTTCGCTATTATGGTGGCTCTCAATCAAAAATTCCATAACACAGATGCAACGTGAAGACAAAATGAAGCAGTGTGGGATCATGGGAGTTGCTGTCTTTGTTATTAGAGAACAATCATTGTCAATTTTAGTCAGTCTGAATAGAAAGATTCCAAAATATTTACGGACGAGAAATTGTTTTAGGACAATGATACATGACATATGAAGACATATAGCCAAACTTAAACGTACCTTTATATAGCTGGAAAATGTCATAATTAATTTTAAAAATGAAAAAAAATTTATATAAGAAACAGATAACTGATTAATGGACTGAGGCTCTTTACATAAAGGTCCGGTGAAAGACTCTGATCAGCATTCATAGGGTCATCTCACAAACACCCCCACTGTGACCTTTATTCACTCCTACGTCAGGTCATGTTTCACAACAACAGGGTGCAGCCTTTCATCCTAATGGTGAAAACTCAATAGCTCTTTCTTATCCTACCTCTAGAAATGTCAATCGGCAGGATACCCCCCCCCCCAAAAAAAAAGGCGGTGCTGGAGGTTCAGATCTCCCAAGAGATGTCTAAGTTTGATAATGACCCCCTGACAGGCTCAGATCAACTTTGGCAAAGGTGAAGAGATGACTTTGAAAACTCTTTTGTCCCTTTTGTGCCAGGACAGGCTTTGCTCTGGCATTTATCTATTTCTTCCCTTCGCTGCTTATCAGTCTGCCCTCTTCTGTCTGGTCAATACAAATTTCCAGCCTGTTTACCAGGCAAACACAGCAGTTCACTGGCTTTAAGGTTTGCCACTGGTTTCCTTGGATATGAGAACAAATACAAAAATATACAGGGTGTTATACTCATGTGTGCACAAAATCATCAAAAGTCAACTTTAAAAGTGAACTTTTAAATGTGCAAATATGTATGTGTGTGTGTGTGTGTGTGTGTGTGTGTGTGTGTGTGTGTGTGTGTGTGTGTGTGTGTGTGTGTGTGTGTGTGTGTGTGTGTGTGTGTGTGTGTGTGTTCAGGTGTGTGAATAATAGATGGGGAGCTGAGAGCCAGACAGTGTCTGAGAGCAGCCCTGGATCCCGTTACCACACACTGCCATCAGAGTAACTCTGGAGACACAAATGCACACACACACACACACACACACACACACACACACACACACACACACACACACACACACACACACACACACACACACATTGACCTTTGTTGCCCCCCCCCCCCCCCCGCTCCAATTCTACAGCACAACACCACCTCTGTCTTGTGACGTTACTCAGGTGTAATCACAGAATGTATTAGGTTGTGTAACATTCTGATTCCAGTGTGTACTATATGCTTACAAGCTACATGCAATACATAGTGGTGAAGACACGCACAACGACACACGTGTACACAGAAAATCTATAGGTCACTTAAGCATCGCTCACCGGGATTCATGAATAACCAATGGCTTAGCTATACAATTGTGGGTTTGTGTGTGTGTGTGTGTGTGTGTGTTTATTCGTACAGTATGTGTGTGTGAATGTCCACCAGCATGTATATGGAGAGCATTCATTGCCTACCCTTCAGTTTTATATTCTAGTGATTTATGAGGTGCCTACCAAAGTTTCTAATTAAATAGGGAAGCACCTCACGACCAATTCCTCAGAGATAAGCAGGTGTGGATGTCTGTGTTCCCTCCTTATTGTCAGTACCAGTGTGCATGTACTATGTGTGTGTGCATCTCTCTGTTTATTCCCTCTTTTTCAACCCCAAGGGTCCTCCTTTTCCCTCTCATCTCTCCACTCTGCCTTTATTCCTTTATTAAACAGACTGGTGCACTCCCTCCATTATACCTGTTTTCCCACTGAAGTGAAAAATTGCATCGCTGGCATAGCAGAGGACAGAGAGCGGGAGACAAAGAGATGGGCAGAGAGCGAGAAAATGAAAAACAATGGGAGTGAGGAGGACAGCAAGAGCAAGAAATAACACTGCAGTAAAACCCTCAAGGCGTGTGTGATTGTAATAGCAATCATAGGAGAAAAAGATGGCGATACTCCCACTGGAAATGGTTTGGATGAATTCCATGAGGTTCTAAATGGGTCGGGGACAGGTAGGGCTGGTTGATGTGATGGTTTAATGTCCACTAGCCACAAGACCGGCATGAGAACAGGGATTTTTCAGCACATCGCAAACATTATTTTGGACACTTTGCCTTCAATGGATACGACAGCTGGAGATATAGGACAGGAGCTGGACAGGGAATGAAGGAGTAGCTTCTACATCACAGAATTTGGTACATTTCTGGTAGCACAGCAAGCACAAACATCTGTAATGGGAGGTAAACATCCTAAAGCTAACCTTAACCACATAAAAATTATAACAATCATTAGCACATTACCTTTGAAGCTACAGGTGGTGCATGTTTTTCTTAAGTTTTCACCATAACATTGCAGGTAAGCTAGTTCATCAATAGAATACATGAACAGTTCTGCAATTTGGTCATTAACCTTTGACCCTTTGTAAACCTGAATACAGCAGGGGACTTCAGATTTAAAAATAAACGGTAATTCTGGTGTTACAGTTTGAAATAATGTACATATTGCTCACAAGAATTAAAAGATGAAATCCATCAAAACAATTTCCCTTGACCAGTGAACAACATCTCAAGTAAACCGATCTTTAACAGTTTCTATATTTAGCTCTTGTTTTTTTTTTTAATCAAGGGAGGAAATTAGAGTCTCACATCCATGCATTATGCTGTAGCACAAAAGCAATGCATTGTGGATGATAGCGGCAGCTTCACGGTGGGAGTCAAATAACTTTGCCCCATAAATAAATGAGTGTGTTGTTTCAGGGATGGTTGGTTATCTAATCACAAAGACAAGGGAAAATACAATAAAAGGAGCATGCAAGCATGTTTGAATGCAAACAATACCTTTATGGATGGGTCTGCAGATGTGAGCATGTAGACCAATGAGTTTGCATGTAATTACATAGAATGAAACCGTATAAAGAAGAAGAGTCTGTTGTGTAAAATGTAATCAAAAATTGGAAATGGGAGAAAATTAAAAATCCAGGGTTACAATTTCTCTTTGGAAAGTGGTGAATTTGCTTACTCTGTTTTCCTCTCTGCCTTTTGTGACACTTTTATGTGTCCCAAATGCGTGATCGATTAAACAAGTGTACCAATCTAAGTGGAATAAGCCTGAATGACGTGGAGACGAAGAGGCAAATAGGAACGTTTGAGAGAAATTGAGACAGATCACCTGCACAACGTAAAGATAGAGATGAGTGTAAGCTGCGCTAAAACTTGAAGACAGATAAAAGTTAATTCTTTCTCAGGGAGAGACAGACAGAAGGAGAGAGGAGTCTAAGAGGATATTTGGTGAATGGAGCCTGTCAGCTCACGTTGTGGAGAAATCCTCTTATACCTCAAAATTTCAATTAGGTGGGGAAGCGTTTTGCTGCGGTGCACTCCTCTCATTTTGTGCAGGAAAGCACAAGGTGCATGTAGTGGGATTTGTCACAGCAGCGACAGGCCCGCTCCACCTACATTATGATTCAAAGAACACACACACACTCGCACGCACACACACACACACACACACACACACACACACACACACACACACACACACACACACACACACACACACACACACACACACACACACACACACACACACACACACAAAGAATGCTCCCCTTTCCATCTGCCAAAGCCATTTCAAGTGACGACAGTGGTGCACTTGATGCTACTTCAGTGCTCAGTGAGCAGTGTTGCAATTGAGTTTGTTCCACTGAAGAGGATCTGAAATTTAAACTGTACAGGTTTGTGTTGGGCTGCTGTCATCTGCACGACAGCTGCAATTACACAACATGTCAACCTCTCCAAATGACACTGACTTACAGTAATTACAATGCCAAATGCAGCAGCACATTTTTTCCCCCAGAACGTTTTTCATTTAATCCTCACCTTAGTGGCTTTTTATCACTTTCACTCATCTGTCACCATCTGCAGTAAATAAATAAATAAATTCAAAACCAATTTCAGGACAATTCTATGACATGTATTAGATGTAATAAACTAAATGTAAATCAAAATCCTTCGTTGTGCAAAGAAATAACAAACACGAAGCAAGAAGTGTCCCAGATGAAATTCACTGGATGGATGTGATCCTAACATCCATGAAATCGATGAAAGTCAAAACTATGAAAATACAACCAAACAGGAAACCAGAATCATCCATCAGGTTAGATCCAGCTGATCCAGATGACAAGAACCTGCTCACTTGTCGCTGGATATTGGACTTCCTGCTTTCTTATTTTCTCCTCCCGTCATCCTCTGACTCCCTCATGTCTTTCTCACTCTTTCTTTTTGTCATCCGTTCCCTCTGCGATCTTTCCAAACTAACCATCCCTTGCGAACCCTTGAGTCTTTCATCCACAAACTCTTACTCTTTCTCTCCCTCTCTTGCCCCTTCTGCTCCTGTCTTTCCCAAAATTCAATCATGTCCTTCTCTTCCTCTCACCTTCTACCACTACCCCCCCCCCAAGCCCCCACCTCACTCTATTCCCAGCTTCCCAGCTGGCTTTCATCTTCCCCAGGTTAGATTACTGTAAAGCACTGCCTGTCTGCCAGCATTCCTGAAAGCTTTTTATCTCTGCTTCAATTCATCTGGGGGAGACAGAGGGAGCAAGAGTGAGGGTGAGAGAAAGAGCAAGAGAGGAAGGAAGAAGATGCTGGTAAAGAGAGAGAGAGAGTGAGATGGAGAGTGCAGGCTGTGTTGTGCTGCAACTATGGATTTCAGAGCCTTTAGTGGTTAACCTGCACTGCACACTGCACTGGCTGATGGGAAATTTCCTCTGGTCTCTTGGCTGTCTGAAACGCCTACTCAGAGCAGAGAGCGCCTCCTCACTGGGGGATGGAGGGATATGAACACACACACACACACGTGTTGGATGAAAACAAATGGAAAAGGACACGCTATAAACACACATAAACATAATAAACTTATGCAAGAACAGAAGTAAAACAAACTGAACATTAAAGTGAAATTAAACCAGGACAACTTGTTCAAAACATGAAAGGATGAATAAATGAAAACAAAAATGAACTTTTGATACTTTAAGCATAAATATACACACACACACACATACATACAAACACACATGCTATTCAGATCAACAAATTTAAAGTCTACCAAATCAATTCTTGTTGTTTTTGCTTTTGATTAAAAAGCTTAATGGCTCTGGCAGCGCGACAATACACCTGGAGATGTGTTCACGGGGCAATTTAGTCGGTGAGGCACCGTTCATCTCTGCAGCACTCTGAAATTTACTCAGCCTTGAGAGAACGAATGCATGACATATAAATGCAACAGAAAAATTACTTAGTGTGTGTGTGTGTGTGTGTGTGTGTGTGTGTGTGTGTGTGTGTGTGTGTGTGTGTGTGTGAGTGTGTGTGTGTGTGTATGTGCGTAGATGTATGTGTGTGTATGCGTGTGTGCTTCTGCCCACATATGTGCATTGACAGCTAACAAAACAACAGTACAGGTTTAATTACAGAAAGCCCTCCAGCTGTTGCTCAGTGTCAGTGTGTGTGTGTGTGTGTGTGTGTGTGTGTGTGTGTGTGTGTGTGTGTGTGTGTGTGTGTGTGTGTGTGTGTGTGTGTGTGTGTGTGTGTGTGTGTGTGTGTGTAAATGGGGGAGTGTGTCAGTGAGTGAGTATCCACTAACATAAATTTTGAGTGTGACGTTTATGTATGTAATTGGGTTTGGTTACTGAGAAGACAGCGTTGGTGCTGCTTCAGGCTGGCTGTGTGTGGAGATAAGGGCACAAATGGAATTTTATAAATAATGATTTTAACCTTGTTTGAAGAGAAAGTCCAAAACCATCACTAGAGACATGAATCCAGCTGTAATTTCCTACAAATTAAGCTGAACGAAAGTTCAGAAAGGAAGAGCACCTGAAGAATACGCCATTCTCCTCTCATCCAATCACAGCCTGTCATGTCATAAAGCAATCATTTACATGCTGTCACAAATTAAAGATGCTTTCTCTCTCTGACATCATTCAGCTGACATATTGGGACGTCCTGACCACTTCAATCTGTGACAACTGGCCACCTCTAACCGAATCCATCAGGAGTTCCTTTTAAGAAGTCATCCTAACATCGAGTTCCAAATTCATTGGCTGGATTCCCTTGGTGACCTACTTTCTGCTAGGTTTAACCCCTTTGACGATCTACTTCCTGTCAGCCCTAACCCAAGTATCTGGAGCGTAAAACAAAGGCACGCGCCACAAATTGAAATGACTTTTTTTTTTTGCAGTGTTCTAGTCATTATTATTTAAATTAATTGATGGTTCTTGTGTAATATAAATTAGATGTATTATAAAATACCCACCCAGCAATGAGCTGACATCTCGCACAGGATGTACCCCGCCTCTTGCCTGTAGCAAAGCCGGGATAGGATCCAGCAGGGTGCATAAGAAGCTGTAGATGAGGTGATCGCAATCATCTTGTCTCCGAGAAAATGAATGGATGGATGGATAAAATACCTCCTGGAGGTCCCATAAGCAGAGTTTTACTGTGGTCAATTAAGTTTGGTGTCAGTTCATGATTCAACAGAGTAAAAATAGTTGAATAGAGTAAAATAAAACATAAAGGAAAAAAAGATATTCCACGTCTTTGCTCCATCTTTTTTATCAAGCTGAATGACACAGCCTTCCCACTAAGCTAACTTTACTGTCCTTCAGACAGACAGTCACATCATCACAGTCAAATCTTATTGTACCGGCTATATCTTGTGTAATGAGGCTGGGTGATGATTTGGTGCTATGAAGCATAAGGGGCACGACTGCATGGGATATTTATTGACCTGCCAGTCTTCTAGCCCTACTCACAACTCCCACATCCGTTAATCTCACTGCTGTCATTTACTGTCACCACCTTATGAGTATGGCCTTGGCTTACTGCCAGTCAACACATAAGCACTGTGTGTTTATGTGTGTCTGCGCTCTGAGAGTGTGAATGTGAGACGATTGAAATACAACTCTGCCGTATAGTACAGTAGGGTACAGTATTTCACTCAGGAGTGACAGGCATAAGTGCTGCAGTCGTAACGAAACCACAGCCCCCGAACAATAAATGCTGTGATCACATATAGACAGCAAGGAAAACACACACATCAAGTCGCTGCCATCGCCCCCAGTCAAATCCAACCGTAATTCTTTAGTGTTTGGCGGGATCTTTCACCGAAAGGTGAATACATTAACAAGCATGTTTTGATAATTCTCATAAAATCAGCTTAAAGCATGTGGGGCTTGTTGCCCTGAATCATCATGCTTCCTGCTTTCTCGACTGGTTTTCATGAAGGAGTTTGGTTGCTGTTCAGCTTCAGTTGATTCCGATTCAGGTGTCACTTAATTCCGTGAATGAAATAAGTGAACGACAGAATTTTGCAGACACACACACACACACACACACACACACACACACACACACACACACACACACACACACACACACACACACACACACACACACACACAAAACAGAAGGACATTTGGGATTGCCGGCCATCCTCCTATCTTCCTCTATCTGTGAGATGAAAGCTGAGCATCATTGACTCGGTGGGAGTCTTTAGGTGGACCTGCTGACTAAGCGCATTGACCAACCTCATCCATTTTCCTCACTGTGCCTTTCCCGTTGTTTGGGATGTGTACAGTTACCAGAAGTAATAGAGTCTAAATGGCAAAAACCTGTACATGCAAGACAAACAGTGTATTCAATCAATCGCACATTATTAAGTTGCCGGCACTGTGGTGTTTACATTCCGGTCAATAAATGCAATTAATACCACAGCAAATACTGCAGTATTTTTTGCTGTCTGACACTGTGGTATTAGTAAAAGGGATTATTGTTGCCACAGCTCCGCTATCTTGAGAGCCTTCGGGGAAATTAGTAACAGTTTCCTGTTTTCCCCCGATTTGCACGTCCTGCAACAAACTGGCTGATGATTGGTCCACTGCTCACTTCACTGCACTGGCCTCTGAGCAAAGTTCAACATTTTAAGTTTAAAAAAAAATAATTACCTGTATGCTGAAAGTGTCCTGGGATAGAGTGATGAAATGGTCTAACCTCTGAAGTGAATGCATCGTTAACTGTGTGGTAATAATTACTGTGAAAACCCAAAAAGCATAAATCCAATATATTAGTCAATCCGGGCCTGACAAGGCCAAGATTTAAGCTGTTAGAATTGTTTTTACTTGATATAAATTATAAATAAAACTGTTTGAAACACAGTTTGATGTTTGCCAATGTTTTAGTTGTTTTTAGCTCTTTTACCTTTCTGTCAGAAGTATTGAATAACTTGAAACACGATTAGATTCTTCCAAATCTAGGATCACATTCAACACACTGTTGGAGAGCTGTGTATCGCTAAAGCACAGATACACACAAAATCCCCTTGAACCCATTTCAACCACCCCTAGCCGCTAAACTGTCCCATTTGAACATTATCATCGCTATCTCCCAGGGGCTATGTATTTGTGCAAGCCTGGTCTCAGGCTAGGAGACGAGGACTCCTGGAGGGTACAGCTAGAAGGATTAGCTTCCCTATCCTCTTCCAGGTCTTTACCATTTTAAT
This sequence comes from Antennarius striatus, assembly GCF_040054535.1. Lineage (NCBI taxonomy): Eukaryota > Metazoa > Chordata > Actinopteri > Lophiiformes > Antennariidae > Antennarius > Antennarius striatus. The sequence goes on from NC_090797.1 coordinate 4,801,647, forward strand.
GAGGCAGGGCCAGAGGGCCTTTCTTCCGTCCCAGCCAACTGTGTCATAGTCTGGGCCTGGGGATGGAGTATGGCTGTGGGGGTTCAGGGACCGTTCTAATATGGTCCAGCCATTGTACGAGGAAATGGAGTGAGATATGGCGTTGATGAGAAGGGAGTCGGAGGAGGTATGCGTTTGAGAAAAAAAAAAAAACAGATAGAGAGGGAAGTATGTGGGTGTCTTTCTGAACCTCCACGCATGTCTTCTCCTGGAATAAAAGAGTAATTTAGGTCTTTCTATGGGCCTACCTCCAAAGCTCTCCCGGTATGCACCCCGATAACACAGAGAGGGCACATGTGGATTAACTCTCTATTGAAGGAACTGTAATTACCTGCTGATATGAATATTATTATTACTGCCAAGTAAAATCCTGACTATTTTCTTTTCAAAAAACCCACAAAACCAGAAAAGTGAACAGTGAAAGGTAACTAAACAAGCCACAGAAATTAGGTTGTAATGCTTTATGTTGAACATCAATGAATGAACATGAGGTCAGGTCAGAGAAAGTACAACTATCTGGTAATGTATTATGCAGGGATTAAACAAAGATGCAAATGTTTTCAGACTATTTTTGTATAATTTCTGTCGTAATTACCATGCATATATTGTGAGTGAAACATTCAACCTATTGTAAAATAAAAGCCGTTGCCGGAAAAGGCTAGATTTTTCCCAATGCTGCAGAGGTTGCATGTGCATCTGTATCTATTATTTGTTCATTTGCTCTGAAGCACACTTCCAAAGCCACCTGGGGTTACGTAAGGCAGATGTCTGCCGTTAAAAGGCGGAGAAAGCTATCGCCACTGGGATGAGAGAATGGACAAAGATCCTTTCGGCTCCCATAAAGCTTGACAGGGATGGACAGTGAGAAAGCTGAGGGGCTAAGGGATCTAGTGGTGTGAGTAAAGATCAAAGGTGTGTTTGTGTCCCCAGCTTGCACGGGTATGTGCTCATACCGTACTTGTAACGATTTTTTTTTTCACATTCCACAAAACCGCGCAGCAAAACAAAACCGCAGCAACGGCAGGGGGTCCGAGTTGGGCCCTTCTATTGGACAAAGGGCCTGTCAGTCATCACAGGGGGTCAGGAGGGTGGTCAAAACTCAAATGAGGGGACAATGGCTCTTTGCCATTCTATGCATTGAAAGAATGCATGGCTAATCATCACTGGGGGGGGGGGGGGCTCACAAATAACCTTGAACTGATGTTCACATGGGTGTCAGCGATAAAGGCCTTCATGAAAACAAGGAACTAGACCAGTCAAAGAATGCTACTGATGTGAATGTGTGCAGCCATGACTATTGAGTTTGTTATAATAGAGAAGACTATGAAGAGGAGTCATTGATGCTGGCTGAAGTCCACTTCACGGTGGTTTTGGTGTTGAGCGGTTGAGACTGAGAATCATTTCACAGCAAAAGACAGTTGGCCTTGGGGCAGAAATGCCTATGGAGCAGGACTAGCTCAATGCTATGACCCCAGGGCTTCAAGTGGCACAGAACACAATCACGACTGTCAGGAGAGCTCGATAATGACTTTGTCTTTGTCTAGCCGTTTCAATCTTTCTCACGCATTCATTGAATGATCTCAAACACAAGTGGAGAGCGCCCGTGCCAGTCAATCGAGTCACATCCTGAACCTATAAAACAGCTCAAACTGACCCTTCTATCTAGTGTTTCCTTTTATAAAACAGATGATAAAAGTTGGGTTGGTGCGTAAAACTCATAAAACACAACACAGTCATCTGCAAAGTGAAAGTGTGTAAAAACATTTAGACGTAATCTGGGGCCGCGCCATATCACTGAAATTAGCTTGAATGAAGGCGTTACATTCAGAGTAAGCTCCTGAGCACATCTGGAAACAACAGTAATGTTGATGAGTACTGTTCTCAATTGAGTATTTGTGTACGTATGACATAGCACCTTGCCCTTTTTGTAATCATGGTTGTTCTTTCCCAACGTCCCACTTCCACTACTTATTATTTCACTCTCCACTTTTATTTGCTGTATTCTGCCAGACCTTCCCCTCTGTTCTGCTAACCTTTATTCCCATTTTATTCTCTTCAATAAGCCTGTTTCCTCTCTTCTCAGAGCCTATGGTCCCAAGGCAAGCCAAATCACAGCAAGCCAAAGGTGCTAAATAAGAACAAACGCCTCCCCTTTACCTGGACGGCCTCCCCGAGGGGACACTCACACCCTAGAAGACAGCTAGCATTCTCTCAAGTTCCCGTTGTGTATATCCCCTCCCTAGCTCCCCCTCAATCTTTGCACCCTGTGTAATTGAAAAAACGCAAGACCCTAAAGGCATTCGCTTTTTAACTGAAACTGGACGAATGCCTCGTGCGGAAAGGAAGATGATGGGATGGTGTTGGGCAATGCTGCAGTCACTGTAGCGCAATTTTACCTGTTTATATGGCAAAATGAGAAAGTCCTTAAATAAATCTGAATCTTTGAAAGCATAAACTTGAACATTTTTCTCATTGTAAAGGAGGAAACATTTTGAGTAAGTTAACAGCAAGAACTCGAGGTTCATAATAAGAATAGATATCACATTACTGAATGTTTGCTGCAAGCCTCAGCCGAGTGTGGCAGGAAGTGTGTAGCATAGCAAGTAGGAAGTTAAAGGTAGAGAGAAGGATGACAGGAGTAGAGAATAATAGAGAATGTGTGCAGGGGAATACTTGGAGGATCCTTCATCCTGCTAAGTTGTTAGGTTTCAAACAGCCGGTGCGTGTTAATCCCCCTACTGACACAGGACATAAGCGGTGGGACACTTTCATTACCGATGCTCACACAAAAGCAGAGAGAGGCATACACAATATGCTGTGGACGCACAACAACCTTTAAACCACCTTAAATCGACAGCCAAAGGAGCACCTATCAAGTATGCATATGCATCTGCAGTCATTTGATGCCAATATGTGACTAATTATTAATCTCTTTCCTGGGTATCAATGGGTGTCACCGCTCCTGCCTGACTGTTCAGCATTCTCATCTCCATCTCTCACGTAGTGCATATAGATGAAGCAGGACTTGTGTGTAATTAATTGGATATGTTTGTAATTAGGGGGCGAGAGAGGGAGAGACATGAGCAAGCCTCCTTTTGTTTTGTCTGTAGTGCCAAACAACGGTGCAGAAAATAAAAACTGATTACACAGAACACTAATTACCATGGAATTATCCTCCTCACTTCACAGGGTTAATTCCTATTCTGTCTATGTGTGCATGCATGCACTCAAGTGCATGCATGCACACATGCAATTTGTCTGTCTTCCCTCATTGATGATCTTTACGTTATTGAACATGGGCTTAATCACATAGATGCATAAATTCAGGAAGAATCATATGCTTAAAAACAAAAGTTTGATTGCCTGATGGTGAACCAGAGTGTGAAACGTGCCATCAGGGTGATAATGGATACCAATTTAATATTTACTTTTAGACGGGATGCTTTCTAACGAGCTCCGCGGTCCACAAACTTGCTCCTTAAATTTGCACTCAACTTGATTTGATCTCATAAGAATTCAATTTTTTTTAATGGTGCGTTTCAAAGTATCTGACAGCCAGAACATGTTGCCCTTCCAGCTAGGAGAAATAACATTTGAAAGAGAACATGGAAGGACACATTCTGGTCCGACAGCTTTCTGTAGCACAGATCCAGTGAAAGGGGAGAAAGGAAATTGGTGGTCTTACCTGGGGAGGTGTGTTTTTTTTTTATTATTAACTACTACATTTAAATCACCAAAACAGGAGAGGGAGTTTAATTTCCAGTTGAATAATTATCTTCATAATATTGCAGTGTCTGAGCGAGGGACTGGGAAGTCAGTGTGTTCATAAATAAGACCAGGGAGAGGGTTCAGAATGGTTCAATAAAGTGCTCTAATCTGACTCATATTGGTCTCAAAAGTCAAGCCCTGCTGCTGAATAAGCACAGCGGTGCTTTTACTGTGCCTTCTTCCTTGTTATCTTTGCCTTTTTGGTAAGCAGGAAGCGCTGGTAATGAGTCGGATGTTTGTTTGGATTGCTTTGTTTATGTGTGTGCACAAACATGCTTGCACACACACACACAATCATGCACACACACACACACACACACACACACACACACACCCAACTGTGCCTAAAACGCCATCTGATTAACAACACCACTTCTTTTTTTTTTTTTTTTTTGCCCGGTGACATTAATAAGCTTACCCACTGGAAGCTTTCATACAAACAAACACAGACGCACAACAGACACTAGGAGACTAACTATAAAAGTATTTGAGGCTTTTAAAACGAGTTTCCGTCGGCATGTGGAGACAAAGAGTTCCACACACAAACAAACCGATCATGTGATGGGTAACAAAAACGTGCTCAGGAGGAGCCATCTGAAACTTAATGAAAGTACAGCAAAGATGATGGAGCATCTGGTGTCATAATTACCTTCGCTAAAGTTGTGTGTGTCTACTCAAAAAGTTATGTTCTGATTCGTTTGATTTGAAGAAGGGTATCAACAAACTGAATGCTCTAGATTCTTAGTGTGACTTCAGGGATGATGCCTAAAGTTCAACCCCCTATGAGATCTAAAGTACATCAAAGCTTGATCCAGATTTGAAGTAATCCTGATCTGGTGGCAGCAGAACTTGCAGCTAAAATCACATTACAGCCGTTCACTTTGAGTTTTTCCTGTCAAATTTGACGTTTCTCCAAAAGAAACCAAACTGGATTTTGAAGACGAGCACCATTTGCGAAATATCGAAACTAATAATGAGACTAGAGCGATTCCAGGATCGTATAATGTGTAGGTTTTTATGCTGAAAGACTCATATTATGAGGCGTGAACTATCATAAGACTATTGATAGGTGCCATAATGACATAATGGGGAAACTGAACAGCCCTTGGTGGAGGTTCGTACTTTGTTAAGTACTTCCAACTCAATTTGTATCAGTGCAAATTACTGAAAAGTTAGTTTAACAACAAACATGTTTACTGCGAGTTTGCTACCAGCGGTACCATTAAAAGAACAACTGGAAAAAACATTTACGCTCCGTACGAAAAAAAAAAAAAGGCTTTAAGAGAAATCAGCCGTAAACGTTTAAAGCGGATGTGTTTTTCCTCCGTCACATGCATATGGATGTCAAAGCGTAGAGCTGAAAGTTCGACATACATGCAAATAAAATAAAGGATAAAAAATGCAAGCCCTCATTTCCAGCAGACAGATGATAACAGCGTGTGCTTCCAGGGCATGTGCTTGTGAAAGTTAAAATCTAATTTTCCACTGAGGTGGACCTGAGGGGACACACACCCTCTTCCCTGTAGATTACGAAAATGGAAGAGTGCCTCTCTCTGCCCCCCCCCCCAACCCCCCCAACATACACACCCCCGCCCCGCGCCCCCCCCCAATCTCTCATGCCTGCATGCCTCGGCACACACCGTGTTACCATGGCAACAAGGACTGGCGCAGCATGGTGAAGACTACGAAGGGGGAGAAGAGGGAGAAGGGGAGGAAGAAGAAGAGTCCACCTGCAGTCCCATACCGGGGGGGAGGGGGGTTTGTGGTGTTGGGGGGGTTTTGTCGAGGAGATGAAGAGACAAGAGTTCATCCACAACTTCCTTTCAACACAAACCTACAGTATTTGTCCTTCACCATCAACACTGACTTGTCTCTACTTTCAAGCCTCTGCTGCTTCATCCTTCCTTCCTCTTCCTGTACCCCCCCTACTCACCCCCCCCCCAACTCTCACACTCCCTCCAATCTTGGCTCTTCTAACCTGTTCTCCCTTCTTCTCTGTTTTTCCCTCCTCGTCCTCTCCTCTTTCTCTCACGCCCGTCCTTCCCTACTCTTCTCCTCCATCCCCTGGTATGAATTAGTAATGACAGTGTTCAGACCACAGTGGTGAAGGACTATTGTAATTATAAGAATGTCAGTCCTGGTTATGTCACAGGAACGAGAGAGGAGACATTACCGCCTGTGACATTGTCACTTTGTCGAGGACATAAAAGGCCAAACTTATTTGGCTTTACTTCTTTTATGTAGTCTTAAAATGCCCATAAAACAAGATAACGGAAGATATGCAAATTTATTTGTAAGCATGTGAGACTGTTTCATCACGTCTCAGATAGTTGAATTAACTATTAACGACGTGCATACGTATTTTTTATCATCTCCCACTCTTTTCGTGTACAGTTTATCCCAGGATTGTTTGATTTTAAAACATGCTGCAGGAAGTTTTACATGTTCTTCTTTTATTGGTGCAAGCCTTAGTGAAAAGTTGTGTTGTAGTAGTTGTGGTCACAGCACAAGGATCAAGCCCATTGCCTTGTCTTTGAGAATAATCGTGAACACCTATAAACTCGTACAGTTATGCTGCCGACCATCTAGTACGATATCAACCGACCCATCGAAAAGTTGGGTTTCAAAGGCCACAAACATGCTTTGATGGTGACACAAAATTGCAGCCTTCATCACGATTCCCATTGCGTTTGTGTGATACACAAACACTTATGTGACTTAAGAAGCAGAAGGGATTAATAAAGTCTCTATATCTCTGTCGGTTGGAGTCACAAGGGAAGGCAGAGCTGTCAAACTGATGTAACAATCTGACCTGAGCAGGGCCAGGGTGCCGAGGCTCCCATCGCACCGATAAACATGTTCATAAAAGGAATTATATTGGCTGTCACGGAGTGTATAGATCCTAATCTGGCACATATAGATACAAACATACACCCACGCAACGACACACTGATACGAATGGGGAGACGGACACGCAATGCACACGCGCGAGCCGAGTTCCTGCAGCATCCGTCTTCACTATTTACGCGAGCAAAACCGGTTGAAATCCGAACGATCTCTCCATCTGATTCTGGTTCAGATTTGAGGTATTGGATGACGAGAGGAAATCACATAGAAGAGATACGATCGCATTCAGGGGCGTCCTTGATGCTTCGCACCGAAACACAGCTGGATCACGTTTGAACACACAACACGGGCCGGCCTGCTTATCCCATCATTACTGCGGCTCACATTCCCTTTGAAAGACGACATAACCGAATTACCGACTTCCTGTTTTGGACAAAAACGATACATTGATGCATGATGGTGTGTGTGTGTGTGTGTGTGTGTGTGTGTGTGTGCGTGTGTGTGTGTGTCTGTGCATGTGAGTCTGTTCTCGATATTTCAGATAGGTGTTATTACTCCTGGATGAATCTTGTTAAATGTAACACATCTATACTCTGCTGTTCAAACACATCTTGGATATTTATCCTTATAGCTTCGAAGAGAGTTGAATATCACATTAAATTAAAACAAAATCTGTCATCAATCATGGAATTTTCTTTGCAGACGAATATAAATACACACTGGGATTCGACATACTGCACAGATGGAGCCTCGTTTGGTAGATCCTTTGCAATCACCGCTTGTCACTCTGTCTGCAGATACATCTGCCGTCGCACAAACGCCATCTAACACGGTGTTAACACAAGCGTTGCAATGTTTTCTATCAGTGCGCCGATTCTGGCTTGAGATGTCATTCGATACCCACTGGCAAGCGACAGTGTGGGATTATTAATCATGTTTTTGATCACCACAAACCGCCCTTTAGAAAAAAAAAACATATGACAGCATTTCCTAGTTTTGAATGAGGACAGTTCATGGAGGTGGAACAGAGGGAGGAAAAGGTGTGAGACTGCGTCATTACCGGAATCCATTAATGTATAAATGAGCAGTGGAAAGACTGCAAATAGGACGGTCTAATTACAATATATGGAGTTAATCAGCACAGGTGAGTTTGTATGTCTGTGTGTGTGTCAAGTGTTTATGTGCAGATTAACATGAAGGCTTAGTAGAGTAATAAAAACAGAGCGTTATCACACCTCTCTTCAGGTTGCCATGCACCACTTTAATTAACACACACCGCCAGAGGGAGGCTCCAACGATACAACGGGAACACACTCAGATTCTCTATCAGTGTTCTTACAACATCGCTGCAGGTCGGTTGTATTTATGTCGCTCCCACGGAGATGCGGCGGTAATAAATCAAAACCAAAGGAAAAAAATGTGGGCACTTCATGCACAGGCATGTTGGAAATTCATAACGCAGGGTGTAACGCGTGGTTCTTGAAAGAGAAGGGTCGTCCCTTTTGGCACGAGGAGCTGATATAAACATGTTGCGTTTTCTCAAGGTCGAGTTGTTTCCACAAAAAACTTGGTTGGAAATGCGAAATGTGTTGCTACGAACTTCGAAAATGCAAAATAATTGTGAGATTTATGATCTCGTAAATGACAAAAGCTGCTTTTGAATGTCTGCGTGTAGATTTAGTGTTTTGCATCGCAACACCTACTAGCGAGAGGGAATATTTGAGGACAACACCGATTTGTGAGAGCACACACACACACACACACACACACACACACACACACACACACACACACACCTCCAGGTAGAGTATAAACACCCACTCAGAACTTCTCTCACGCACACATGCAAGACAATTCATATGGATGCAGTTCTTTAAAGTCACTGTGCAACAGCAGAACAACACAACCCTATAGAGGGCAAGAGCACAGCTCTGATCACACCTGCTGCGCTATTGCAGACACACATCCTTTGTCAGCCAAGTAAATACACCTCTGAGAGAAGAAACAAAAACACAGCAACCAATGTAATCTCAAAAGAGAGGTATCCCTATTCATGCACATTTACAAAATGAAACATCCATCCCTTTTCTTACACTATTCTAACTCTAACTCCTATGTCTTCCCAATTTCTTAAAGGCATGCCCTTCACTAATTTCTGTCTGCACACAAATAAGCACACAGAGAATCAGAATAAACAAACTGCGGGATACAGAAAAACTGTATTAAACAAGAGGCTTTGTAATTCCCCAATACAAATCCAATTTATACTCATGCAAAGCCAGATTCTCAGCTTTCTTCTGCCCCCCCCCCCATCATAAACTCGTCTCCCCTGATGTATTCGCTCTGTCGGGCTCCTCGATATGAAAGTGGGAGAGCAGAAGAGCAACGGCTAGAAAAATTACTAGAATATAAAGAGCCCCTTCAGCCCTACGGAGTGGAGAGAAACAGGAGAAAGCAAGAAAAGAGAAATAAAAAAGAAATAAAAAAGAAATGTAGAGACAGTACAATGAGATTGAAAGCACAGCCTCCCATTAATGTACAAACAAAACCTCCTTTGGTTAAATACCGTTGAGCTGAATAATTAGCCTCCTTCAAAGCTGCACGAGAAACAGTCATGTGACAGACTAAAGAAAGTTAGGGCAGGAAACTGAACAGATTTAAGACAAATTAGCGAATAAAATCAGCCAAACAGAAATCCTGCGTTAAATTCTCAGAAGCGGTTCCTAGACCCAGGAACAGGAGGAACAAAGAAAGAAGAGAGCGACTAGAAAATCAAGGAGAGAATAGAATAGAGGAGAGCATGTTTCCTCTGGTCCACATGTGTCTGACAGACCAGTGGATGATTTATGTGGAGCATTGTCTCAGAGTGTAATTGGCCGCCATGTTGGTTCCCAGTGTGGAAAAGGAGAGCACAAGAGGAGCAGAGATGTCTCAGGAGTTGTGAGGACTGTGTCCAAATAGCAGCAATCTACAGGGTAGAGATAGGAGGCGATGGTTGCTGAAAAGCAAAGGGATGAGGGAGGAATGCTGAGTTTGTCAGCGCATCGAAAGTGACATTGATGTAAATTATCTCTAAAAAGCAAGACCAGCTGCTCCACGGATGTTGGCTGATGATGTAGCGCTGCGTAAACAGGTGAGTAACACCTAATCAACATGCAATCTGTGTGAAGTGATGGATTTGCAACCGAGTGATCGGCGATGAGGTCATTCCCACCCGCGTGACAATGAGGTCATAGCGATGTTCAATTAAGATGAATCGGATAACACCCCTCCCCGAGGATTCAAGGTTAAAACAACACGTTTTACGGAACTACCAAGATGCGTCATTTCAACTTTCTACATCTCGGTTCTCATCTTTTGGGTCCAGGAAAAACTTTCTTTTGCAACATTTATGAACATTTCATTCTTTTTCTGTTCCCAGTATAATATCCATGGGCCTCTATGAAGCTTTAACAAGACTTCTTGGTTCATTTCAGGAAAACAAGTCGGCTACTCAAAGCCAAAGAGGCACAACTGTGTGCGTTATATAAGCTCAGCAGGTAGGAGTGCATTAAAATCCTTTTTCCGTGATGTTGCTGGGTCGACAGCTTTAATTAGAAGGAATGGGCCACATTGCTTAAAAGGATAACCTTGAGTTGAATGCTGGCTAAAAGGAACCAAAAGGCTGGATCCACGTTAAAGAAGCTGATGCAGTTTTGATTATACGTATTTACATACATTTACCGTAATTCCGGCGATCACGTTCCTGAAGTGGCGCTCCCGTTTGATCCATTTTGTGTAATGTGTCTCTTCATGTTGCAAATGAATGATTGACGATGCTCATCCACCTATTTGTCCAATTGGGTTGCCATGTTTGAAGTCAGTTTTGTATTGTTATGTTGCTCTGATGTATAAATAACATTGAAATAAAAAAATTTAAAAAAAAAAAAAACCGGAAAGAAAAAGTCGAGTGCTATTTGGTTTGGTGTTGAACTGATATGGTCTTTGAGAAATACATGAAAGGGTCCTGTGTGTCTTTCATCTTCCAATCCGGGAACCGATTTAATGCACACGCACACACATACACACACACACACACACACACACACACACACACAACCACACATACACGTACACACATACACAGGCACACATCATCTATACGCATACACAGTGGAAGACAACTGCACCGTCATCCAAAGCCTCCATCACCCCCTCCTTCCTTCTTCTCTCCTTCACATTTTGTCCTCTCTATTCCCATCAGGTGCTCTCTGTATTTCTTTGGTTTGAATGGTCCAGCACAATAACTTCTCTCTTTAATGAGCCTGCGGTGTTCTGATCCGCTGTCCGTTCCTCACAAAAAGCCGGCGCCGGCAGCTTTCTCGGAAGGGTGGTGTTTTGTGTGTGTGTGTGTGTGTGTGTGTGTGTGTGTGTGTGTGTGTGTGTGTGTGTGTGTGTGTGTGTGTGTGTGTGTGTGTGTGTGTGTGTGTGTGTGTGTGTGTGTGTGGGCAAAAGAAGTGGTGATGGAGCTATTGTCGCTATGTGACTAAAACGATCCAATAACTCCTGTCAAGTTTGTCTATACAGTGCAGCGCGTGAACAGACTGACTGCTGAAAGCACTTTACAACACAAACCGTTCACCCATTCACTCACACACACACACACATGCACAAAGACACACACACACGCACACACATTCATACAGTGGTGGCAGAGGCTGCCATTCAATGCACCATCTGCTCATCGTGCTAACACATCAATGGAACAGCTATTTGGTTTTCAACACATCGACATTTTGGAATGTGAGGAATTGACCAATCAGCAATCATATAAAGTGGTTGAAAAAGATAATCTGGACAAGGAGGGGCAAAATGTATATAGAAACAACCCTCACAGGAGCTAAAACGGAAACAGCTAAGGGTTTTTGGTGTGAATGTGAGCCATCATGCAAACACAGACACAAATGTTCTCAAACAGCCTGTGGCTGCACCATCAATCCACTAAACCCTTCTCACCAAACTGTAATCCCCTCAACCCGCCTTTCTCTCGCCTGGAGTGATTTCCATCTTCTCCGCCGGTGTTGCGTCACCGCTGTTGTCTTCTCGGCGACATCACAGGCTTTCCTTGTGGTATGGATCAGTGAATATTTGTCACAGTCATAGTTCTTCAGTGATTTCTTTTGTGTTTTCTTTCCTTTTCCTTAAGTAGGTGTGGTCTGCATCCTTCACTCCTGGCATTTTGCAAGCTTTCTGCCTCATCCTCACATTCATTAGCACAGTCTTCCCAGGCTGCGTTCACATTGCATTCAGATGTTTCCATCAGATGTTCACAGTCATAATCACAAGTTCTGTTATGAAGGTGTTCTCCAAAACACATTGGGACACATTGAAATGTTTTTGCAGGAGTCATCTGCATAACAACGAAAAACATCATATTTGCGTTTTGGTAAGTGGTGGCATCTAAACCCAAATGGACGAGCCTGTACTGAATGTTTTGATTCTGAATGTTTTGCCCTGGAGGACAGGAAACACTTTGCCATGTTGCTGCTGCTGGCCAATGATGATAGCGGTCAGCAGATGTGAAAAAGGTTACGTCCATTCCAATGTGATTGTTAACATTCATGTTGGATGGACACAAATCGGAAACAGATCCGATTCAGGACCGCATGTGACAGTCGCTCGGATTTGATTTGGATGGAATTTTTTATGTTTGCAGCGCAATGGGGGAAAAAAAATCAGGCAATGCTAACGTACCCTTACTGTGTCACTTCAGTGCTTTCACATTGTCTCATCTGACCCTGTCTGCTTGCCTCTAACCTTTCCTTCACTTTATCTTTGAATCGTACCCCTATATAAATTGTTATTCATTCCAGAGTCATCAGGCTTGTGCTTCGATTTCAGCCTGCGTTCAATGAACAGTTCAATTCCATCCATCTGTGTCTTCCTGCATCTGTATCCAAATTCTCCACTCATCTTGAGACAGCATTGCACACAAGATCCTGCATCCACCACTTAAGCTCCTTCCAGTCTGAAACCTGGTGCGAAAAAGCTCATTTGCATAATGCCTGAGCTATTAGCACAAAACAAATCAACCTGCCACCATTCAGTAACCCTTGCTATTTTATAGGCAGCAGGAACACGATATGTAAACTCCCACCAGGAGCACCAAGGCATATTTTTACCGCAAGGTCAGAATATTAAACCAATTACACAGTTGTAGCTAATATATTTGTGTGGAGCAAAAGGTATCGTTTTAGCGCACAGGAGGGATTTTATTGACAAAGAAATAAATAAAGCCTATTATTTGAGTTGAGACAGCAGCTGTGGGGAAAGCTGAAGACGCGCACGCACACACACACGCACACGCACACACACATACACACACACATACACACACACACACACACTAGAAAAGAGCTCCGGCCCAAACTTTTGTCTAAGCAGCACTGCAACCTGTTTAAAAAACTTTCTGCAGGAAGCAGGTGTGGATGAATATTCATGAATGGAGCGAAGATCAGGTTGCCTTTTCAACAGCTATTGTGTGACTGAGTAACATACGTGTGTGTGTGTGTGTGTGTGTGTGTGTGTGTGTGTGTGTGTGTGTGTGTGTGTGTGTGTGCGTGCGTGTGTGTGTGTGTGTGTCTCATGTTAGTGGGAAAAAAAAAAAAAGGCCGGTTGCTCAGAGAGGGCGGACTGAAGAAAAAACGTAGGGTGAAAACAAAAGCGGACCCTCCTGAATATTCATTAGACAAAGAATGACTGTCAGCTCACATGTACTTTGTCTGCTAATTCGTGTTCGATCAAGTTTGATTTGAGCTTGGAACAATATTACACACAATGTTCTTCTTTTTTTCATGTTTTTTTTTTTTTTAATATAAAGCTAAACGCTTCATTGCGAGACTTTAAATAGGGTGCTTTGTAGCAAATTAAAGATCTCTGGGGCAACTGCTTAGTCAGCGCAACCAGACAGGTTCAGTTGAAAGAGCGAGAAGAAGTGAGCTCACTGTGCAAACAAGGCCACCGATGATCGCATTACACCTTTTAGGAGATGTAAAATATCCAGTGTGTTGGTAAAATGGACGTGTGACCAGAAGCAAAGAGGAATAACGGGTCTGTCGGCAGCAATAAAAAAAGAGGATCCTGCTGGGGGGGGGGGGGGTGTTTTGCAGTTGTGCGGCAGTGGCTCAGCGGTAGAGCAAACGTCTTAGGACCAGAAATCGCCCAACCATCGGTGGTTCGAATCCCGCTCCGGTCGGACATCTTCGGAGTGTGAGCTGACAGTGGGGGCTTCAGCTCACCTCCCAGCCACTGCCGAGGTGCCCTTGAGCAAGACGCCGTCCCCCCCACAAGCTGCTCATTGGGGCGCACCACGAAGTCGCGACCCATCACTCCGCCTCCCCCAGTCATGTTGGTTATTAATCATGTGTTATTAACTGCATGCCAGCAGGCCCCTAGTGTGTGTTGTGTTTATAGGGGCCTGCATACAGTGTTTGTGCTACCAACACATATATATGTATATGCATGTATAACAAGGAGTGTAAAAGATAATTTCCCCGTTTGTGTGGACAATAAAGTGTGTTTAATCTTTAATCTTTAATTTTATTGGCGGCGATAACAGATCATTTGCTGTGATTTTGGGTGACATTTAAGTGAGAAACACACTATTTTAGATGAGTGATTAAATGTAAAATGTCCTCTTTGTGCAGACAAATTGCACATGGACAATGATAGCAGATGAAGCATGAAGCTGCTGTGACTGATGTTTAAAGCTGACTAATAAATTTAGTTATTTAAAACCACTTCGCTGTTGTTATGCTCCTTTTCTTTACACCAATAAGCTTCTTTTTAATCAACTTTGATGTCTGTTTCATTCACATCTGTGTTTTTAAGGCAAATTAAAGTATATTTGTATTACTGATTCAATAACAACCACATTTAAGTCATGATAAAGGGAAATTGAAACGACCGTGCAGCGGATATCGTAAAAAATAGACCAAAAAAAAACGTGCTACGTATGAGACTGCACTCTTTCTTTGTCTCTCGCTTCCTCTCTCCCTCTCTGTCTCACACACCCACACACACACACACACACACACACACACACACGCACACACACATCTGCTTCAAAGAATTTCTTTTGTTGAATGCAGAGCTTTATTAAAACCTGGCCTATGAAAATTTGCGGGATGCACCGCCAAAGGGCACGAACACACATTCGCACAGACGTTCTCACCCTGATGTTAAAACGCAGTCACGCCATAGTAAAAAGATGAAAAGCACATTTTCTCTGATCACACTAAATTACCATGGAAACGCTTTTTGACAGCCGGTTTGCATGCCAGTACTGTGGCGCTATTCGCCCTACATAATTCAAGAGCCATTTAGATGAGTTGTGTCCACTCAGTGATCTAGTGGGGGCAATGGCGGTCATGCATATTTTAAACGCATGTGGAGGGAATCGACTAGGAGATGTTCCATTGGGGTGAAATCTATGGCGGACAAGTCAACCGACTTGGCGCCTGGGAAAAGGTTCGACACTTCCGGTGGCACAATGTTCAAAAATAAAAAAAGATGAAAATTCTGAGCACAGACTGAGAGAAAGAGGAGAAAATGAGCACCAGATACTTGAGAAGCAAAAGGCGGCGGAAATGCCAGGAGAAACAGACAATCACGTCGTTTCACCCACAGAGAGAAAATAATAAATTATTTATGTAAACTTCTGTTTTTCTGCCATCAGTTAAAATTGTACACTTATTCTGCCAAGCGAGAGAGAGAGAGAGAGAGTGAGAGGCAAGACGGGAGCTTCAATGAAAGTTCCTCTTGAAGGAGGAAAGAGGAAAATCTGAGCGGCAAACTGAGTGCAAAGTACTTGACATGATTGTCGTTTTAATGAGATAGCGATAGCTGCCAGACCACCAGCTCGATGCGACTTTGACGGTAATAATAATAGTAATAATAATGGCTTTGTAGTTGGACCCACGTGGCTGGGAAAGAACAGTGCAGGGGGGGATTTTCTGAAGCTGTTTATTTCCATTTTTACTTCATTACCTCATTCTCAATTCAAAACGGTTGCAAAAAGGCTTTTGGAATTCAAAGTTGTACGAGAGAGTTTAAGAAAACAATAAAAGCCATTAAAGGAGATGATGGGATATTTTTCACCTCTTATCTCATCGTGTTTGTGTGTCCCCTCGAGTCACAATGACTGCAGGCTGCCTTTCAACTGATTTGGTTGTAGCTGTTTTAAGGCGTCTGTGTGCATTTTGGGGGTTTTGGGGGGTTTTTTTCTACAGAGATTTAGTTGCTTCTTGGAAAAATAAACTCAACACTTGAACTTCAGCAGCCTCACTAACTTCAGTTATTTTTTATTAAATAAGTGAAGTGATTCATGTCACAGCTGTCAATGACCTATAAATCAATAAAACTATGACAGCTGACTGTGCAAGCAGACTTACCTCAAGGTCTCATGGAGTGTGTGCATGTGTGTGTGTTTGTGTTTGTGTTTGCGCGCGCATGAGGGAACGACCTCGACGCGTCTTATCTTGTCAGTCAGGATGGGATGACAGGAGAGAGATGAACAGTGAGTCAGCAGACACCCCCGTTGAATTTCAATCAGGCCAGACCGGCTGCTGCTGTGTCATGAGAAAGATCCAGACATGCATTCACTGTGAAACTGCGACTACAGGCACCCAAATAGGACAAAATAGAGGACAGATCTACTCCATGTTGTACTGACAGGTGATCACATGACCTATCATGGTTCCTCTGCCATTGGCTAGAAGCTACTTACCACGGTAGCTACCAAATGTTACTCTTCTTTGTCTTAATGATGAAGTCAAGCCACTCCTAAAATCAGTATTCCATTTTCACCTCCTCCAGCTGCCCGACTTGCTTTACCCCCTCCCCAAGTAAAGAACTAACGCGCCAGACATCGACACCACGCTGAGACATGTGACACTTTTGCCGTTACACATCTCATCTGCCTAAATTAGCATGCATTACAGCATCACATGAGCAGTTAAATTGCGCGGGAGGATGACAGCATACGCTAGGTGGGAGACAGATCAGACGGGGATGCAGATAGCGGCTACGTGTTTCGAGAGGCAGGTGCTGCCAGCCTGGATCGGAAGGGGCTTTTGAGAAGGTCACAGTAGGGGGTGGACGGGGGGGCCTCAAAAGTTTAAGTCAGGTGGAAAATGCAGGAAGAAGCATGGGTGGAGGAATTCAGAGAAATGAATAAGAATGAGGGGAGAGGGATTACAGGAAAGAGTAAATCCAGGCCAAGTTCGCAATAAGTAAAAGTAAAATCATAGGCTGTCCAGCTCACTTGTTTTTTTTTTTGTTTTTTTCACTCTTGACACCATCACAGCCCTCTGACATTACCTGGCAGATTAAGTGCAATTCATCTTGTGGCAGGGTTTTTTCCACTATGAGAAAGCAATTGAAAATGGTCCAATTGAAAAAGTCCTGTTAAGAACTTAACAGCCTCCTTTGTAATGGGCGAGAGGAAGTGGTGGGTAAAAGGTCAACAGGCTTCCATTTAAAATCTTGACAATAACGGCGGTGAACGGCAACACGTGCTGACATGAGAATTCATAAGGTGATGCATATTGCTTCGTGAAGGCACTCAAACATACAAAAAAAACACACACAAACTCCCCGATGAATGAATAGTGGGTGTGAATGTGAATAAAATAAATTTGGCAACGTATCACCACCGGCGCATCAAATGCACACCAACAATTTCCCAGTTCGTATCTGAAGCCAACTGAATGTCAGAATGAATTCTGGAGAAACTGTAAAAACTTTGCAAAATCTTTGGTTTATAAAGTCTCTTTTTATTTCTAGTTTCTTCCATGTAGGGCAAGGCAACAAGTGCCAAAATGTTTCACATATCACAGTGAAGAATGGTGTTTTTTTTTCTCTCCTTGTGATTGACATCTTGCATTACACCATGTACAAATGACACGCAGCAAAACCGACACACCTGGTAAAGTAGGAAGGTTAAAAATACGCGAGGAATCTCTTGCGACGACTGTTCGACCCAGATCTAGCCAATATCAGAGAAGTCAAGCATTCATATCTTTCTATCCAGAAATAGATAGGTTCTGTCTATCAAGGCAATGTAACTGTATGGAAATGTGAGGGGAAAAACTGACTTTGTAACAGGGGTGAAACCTGAAACAAACTTGTGTCGAGTTTGTTTCCATTGTCGCCAGATCAATCGGGGGAAGCTCCGCCGAAAACGGCTAATGATCATGTGATGAACACGGGCACAGTACCACGGGCAACTATTCTTAGTAAAAATACTGAATAAATAATGGAGTAACGACAGGAAAGTGGAGAAGATGGGGGAGAAGAGAATTATTAATTGTTAATCTCACACAATGACTACAAAGGCTCATTACAATGGGTAAGGGCAAAGCAAATAACATCTCTGAGGAACAGAGGCGTGACAGGGTCACCATTGCCAAGAGCAATATATAAAATGAGTCAAGGATCCCTTTGGAGTGTGAATATTAGTTAGCATTGGACCATATGAGTGGTTCCTCTCATAATTGAGTTTGTGTTTGTCGTGTTTTGTGTTTATCTCATTTGTGTTCAGTCTGAGCAAACTGTGAAAATTCCATGACTGCTTTACGTATGAGATCGCGTGGCACGACAGCTAGCTGGAAAAACCCTCATAAAAAAGCCAATCAGTGTGTGACACCACCAAGGAAAACTAATAAACCAGCCATTAGTTCCTAGGAATGAAGAGTTGCTCAATAATCACAGAGGCTAGAAGAGCGTTTAGAACCCTGGCAGACTCTTTTACGACTCTTATAAACCAGATACAATAGTTTGCAACTCAGCTCCAAATAAAGTGCAGTCATTCGTAGAAAGGATGACATGAGATAAAGTATCTCAACAGAAAAATCTGGCCAAAACAAAATTCTACATTCTATAATATGATTGAAAAAAAATGGTGAATTGGGAGAATTGTTTGCAGGGAAATGGTAAGGATGAATCCTCGTTACCTCCAAACCCCGAGACAGCACACCATTAAAAAAAATTATTTTATAGCGCGGATAATAGACTTAAGAATACTTCAGAAAACCACTGTCAGTAAATTGGTGTTGCTGCATCTTCAAATAGAAGACAAGATAACAACATTGTGCAGAAACTTCTGTCGGCTCAGAGCTGGTCTCAGATAGAAGCAGAGTGGAAAAGCCCATCATTAAAATAGCTTAAGGATAACATGGACATTGGATGAGACAAAGGACGGAAATGATTGTTACCAGCACGATGTTTAAAAGCCAGCGTTGTGATTGAATGGGGGTGTATCAGTGGCCATGCCGTGGTAAGATCTAAAAGCCTTTCTATGTTAATTCCGAGAAGATGAGTACAAACCTCATCCTGTACCTGTTACAACCACATGTCTTCATTGTAAAACTGTGGGTGCTGCCGACCCCCAGTCCAGCACTGTCTGCCACTAAAGATGTGTTGTGCAGTTGAGCAGCTGAAGTCGTAAATTATCAAGCATGAATGGGAATGAATTTCGCTCAGTTCCCTATTGCTTACTTATGTTTATGGGTAAGAGAGCACTAAAGGAAGCAAAAAAAAAGAAAAAGGAGCACAGATGTGCAGCAGGCTGCATTTTTGTTCTCTTTTTAGTTCAGTTTGCTAAATGTCAGTCTGCACACATAAATCCTGACAAACACGAACAATTTGCTATCTGACACAGAAAAAATATCGTATAAATGTTGTTTTGTGAACAAAATCAACAATCGACAACATAAAGCAAATATTTGCACGTTATTGTGCACAAAAAAATCAAAAAAGAAGACTGTCAGTCAGACACCTGCCATTGTCTGGGGGGCCTCCATGGACCTGATTTGAGGTAAATACTGGCGAGTGGAGATATCTGCTTCAATCATATTATAAAGATACGTCTGCAGCGAAGGCAGGTATAGGGTGACATAGGGTTATCACTGGGGACCGGTCCTACCAGATCAATACAATATAACATCATTCCTGACCAAACGTACTGAAAATTGAGAAGAATGTTTAGTAACATTCCATTACATTCAGGCCAGAGTATGACTAGTTTTTATTCCACTAATGGAAAAGATATGAATCAAAGAAAGGGGCTTTCTCTACTAAACTGTCTCATCAAATACAAATGCTTTATACGCTGCAGAAGACGAAGAAGAAAAAGACAACACAAAACAGAGGGAGGACAGAAGCTGGATCGTGTACCAGCTGAATAAAAGCAGATCACCGAGATTAATTTTTGTCTGTAATTCTCAGTCAGCACTCCAAGGCTAGTCTGATGGAAAGATGAAGCGGGTGAGATATGAACATTCAGACCCAGAGCACCATAATTTCTTCAATTTTAATCTCCAGGTGGGCCATAAAATTCCGAGGCCCAGGAATCACATAAAAGTCAAACTCAAAAGTTCTGACTGTTAAATGACCAAATCTGTAGAAAAAGATATATTTGAGCTCTAAATCAGGGACTTAATGATCTCCTTTTATCAACGCAAGGAATCCATTCAAAATGTGAAATTCGCTATGATCAGAGAAGATGTGAAGCACTTTAGATTTGTTGTGGATATGTGGTCAAAACCTTTTCATAAAGAATAGATGATGGGTTTCAATCACTAACCTGTCCAACTACTTGTAAATAAAATATAAGACAGTTGTAACTGATTGCCTTCTTATAAAGCTGAAGTGCTCAGAATTTGCAGCTGTGCATGTCGTTGAAGTAGCGCAGTTGCCGGGGTGATAAATGTGTTTCACATACCTGATGTTGAGAGAGATCCATGTATAAGAAGATGCAGAGAGGTAGACACAGGAATATGAAAGAGAATACAAAGGGAGAGAAGAAAAAAACATATTAATAAAGTCTTGCAAATATGTTTGCACAATGATCCAAAATTTACTGACTTGCATAACAATTCAAAAAATGAAATACTCAATTTACACCGCATAATAACCACATACATCAGACTAATTCAACAAACTTCCGTGGGGGGTTGCCTTGTGTGAACTAAAAAAACAACAACAAAAAAACAAAAAAACAACAACACAGGCTAAAATTACCAAATTTGTCAGGCAGTTTCCGCTCATAACTAGAATCCAATTTTCTTCCGCTCGAGCTGAATCTCATCCCCTCCCCTTAGCAGTGACAGCACCCACATCCGTGCCATCTTTGGCCGGTTAGGCAGGATGGCGTGGGGCTGACTGGCACTCTGCAGTGCGAAAGTGTAGCGACGCAGTAGCAGCCTCAGGTTAGAAAGATGTGATTCATTAATCAACAGCCCCCACAGGGAATAATGCCGGCTGCTGGCACAGCCTTTCTTTTCCTTTCTCCTCCCTGTTCCCTCCTGACTCTCCACTGGACAAACAGCACAATAGTACTCTGCATACATAAGGGTATTCATGTACAAACACACTGGTATGCATCCCATTCGTAATTAAACACACTTACAGGCACTCCTACACACACAGCGATCATCATCGACATAAATATTCATTCTTTTTTCGCCTAAGCTTTGTCCCGTGAGGCTTATCTGGGACAGAATGGGTTTGGTTTCGGGACTGATGAGGCTAGGAGGATAATTAGTTAAAAGCAAAGAGGATTTTTTAATTTTTTTAATCTGAAAGCTCCAGATTCCTCCTGCCGTCCTGGCCTCTTTGGTCAAGCGTTTGCATTCACCTCCAGTTTTTGTTTATGCAGCAACAGTGGTTTTATTAATCACTGTCAGCCATAATGGGGCCTGAAGTGGCCAGTAATTGGTGTTTGTTGTGTTATATACGACATTACACAGGTCCCCTGTGCTGTTTTATAAAGGTGAAGGGACCTTTAAGGGCTGCATGCTTTTTTTTTTATGCGATGTTTTATCTTGATAATACAACAACACTTGCAGATCTAAGTTCCCTTCACTAAATCCTCATTAAAATAATGGTAATGGAAACACTTTCTGTCATTTACACAAGGGCGGCTTGTTCCTCAGGGCGATCAGCCAATGCACCGCCAACGCACCACCAAAGGGGGATTTAACATATTCTACAGCAGTTGCTATGACAGCTATCTCACTAGTTATGACAGTTCTAGACAGTTTGCCCTGCCTTTGAATATCATAGTCAACTTAGCGTCATGTTCATAGAGAACCAACACCTTAGGCGATTTCAGTCTGGTTCGAACTACATTTCCATGTTAAGCCATTTTTTTCAACACACAGGAACTTCAGTGTAAAGCATATAGGGGAGAGGTAGCGATGTAGCACTTGTAAGTGGAAAGAGCATCTAGATGATAGTGCTGAACCTATAGTCCGCAAATCGACAAAACTCAAGAGTAAAACTGGTCGATCTCTGTCTCCACGGTCAAAAGTATTTCAGATGGTAAACTTCCATCTTTCATTACAAAGATGGACTGTAAGAAACTCAAGGAGAAACAACTGTGTTATTCCATGTTGTTGCTATTGGTGACATTGCTGTGTGAGCTAATTTAGCTCGCTGTTAATTTACCCATTGAATGGAACACCTAAATTCCTCCCAATCCAAGCTAAGCTACTGTGGATGCAGTCTTTCCCAGCTTTACACAGTGGTTGGGTGTCTAATGCTAAAAAACTTGCACATGCCATTAAATGTCCTAAGCTTCCCAGGCTCTGTCTAAGTGGTGGTTTAACAATGTGGCCTGCACCTTGGAGCACTTTGAGAGGACATACTTGCTGGGATTAGAGCTAAAAGACCATAATTGTACACTCAAATCACAGTTTGAGGCAATGCAGTCTGAATGGATGAGATGTGGCGCCAACGGGAACGGCTCCCCCTACAGGTCGGAGACGGGGTGCTAAGGATACACAGCTTCTGAGTTTACAACTTTTATTCTAGGAGGTTTCAAGAAGAACAACAACACATTGGAGCAGTTTAGCACAATGTTCAGACAGTGTCTGGACAGAGGCGCTGAACAGAGGTGAAATGTAAACAGCAGTGCCAGCGCTGGTCCAAACAGCTTTTTGTCTGTCTGGACAGGAAGTACTAACTCTTCTTTGTTTGCGTGTTGAATATAATCAGCTGCGATGCAGTCTCACATTTAGATTCCACTGACTTTGATGTTAAGGTGACTTATGCCCCCCCCCCCCCCCCCACCTCCCCAGAAATAAATAGTTAAAAAAAAAAAAAGTCCAGATGGAAGACATCTAATACCGGAATTAGTGCCACTACAGTAATTTCTTTTCTGCTTGAAAAGGTGTGTGAAGTGTGAAATTAAATTTTGTTTTTTCAACGGCTTTCAGAAGATTTGCTTTCAGCCTAAATGAATGAACTGAAGGCTAACGCCCAATCGCTTTAATTCATATTCACATTTCTCAAATATTATCCACAAGAAGAAGAAGAAAAAAAAAAAGCACAAAGAAGGACCGCTAACTAACTAATAGCTGTCTGGTTTCTGCCTGACTGCGTAAGCTATTTAGGTGGAGAAGGAGGGGTATTATCAGCTAAAGGGGCAGATTAATTCTACATCACAAACAGCATATCAATAGTCTGTCCTTAAAGCCACCAAAGGGGTAATTCTATATTCTGACTGATTACTGTGACTCGTCTCGTACTTCTGATTAGATGTACTTTAAAGGAAAAAGAAAATCCATATTGCTACCTCTGATGTGGGGCCACTGGGAGTCATCACACGATGCAAAGTGGACCGGAGGCGCTGCAGAACATTACCCCACCCCTCTGCTCTCGCCCCCTACATCCATCATAATAGCATCACAGCAGATCAAGACCCTTTTAATAATGATAGCAGGTCTGATACACTGGGCACCACTTATTTCATTATCATATTTCAAATTCCATAACATATGTGGCCACGCTGACGATACCCCCCTTTTCATGAATTAGAATACTAGCCATATAAGCTATGGGAGGGAGGAAATGAGGATTACAAGTATATTTGTGCACATCTCTTTGTGCTTATACTTCAAATACTTCAAGGAGCAACAGAGGAAGTTTAAGAAGTATCTTGTTTTTAACAGACTGCATCGAACTCATGACCTACCCACTTCAAATTATTTCTCAAATGTTCTTATTATGCTGGTAATTAACTGCCAATGGAATATAACTGACAGTAATGGCAGCAAGCCTGAACATAAGAGGGAAGGAAACAGTGGCCGTGACATGAAGAAGTTTTTGTAACAGGCTGACAGAGAAACATTGATAGCAGCTGATTCTGTGTAGAGTGGTGATGTTTTCGCTTTGCGTCTCTTTTCCTCGCTCTATGTTGGACGATTCTTGAACAATAGAGGTCTAATTTGCAGTATTTTTGAAGTGCCCCACTTGTTAAGATTGCTGTTTAACATCATGATGTTGTATCATCCTCTCTGATCTGTTGTAACTACACACGAGACCTCCGCTGGGCCGTTTTATTTTCTTATGTTTGTGTCATACACGACTGTGTTTTATGAGTCTTAATGCTGCCTTTTTCCATTCATTTTCCCTTCAGATATTGACCAAAGCTTTTTTTTCTTTTTTTCCCCCCGCCACTCTGCTCTTACAGCTTTTATTACTTTTCTCACTTCATCTCTCTGCAATTGTTCTCCTCCCTGGTCTCCCCTCTCTCTCTCTCCCTCTCTCTCCATCCTTTCCTCCCTGTTTCTCCGACCATCGACAGCTCCCACAGCTTCTCCTTATAATGCAACAAACGCTCTCCTTCTCTCTATTCTCATTTTCCATTCCCTCTCTCATAATCTGTTAGCTGTACACCCTTGCTGCCTCAAACCCATTATATATTGATTGGGGAATGGGAGAGGCTTAGGGTCAGTGAATATTTCCATAAAGGACATTTAAGGCCATTGCCTCTCACTTCCTCACCCATCCCTAAAAGACATATTGTGGGGTCATGGGGCATCATGGAAGGACAACCCAGCCCTCATGAAATATGGGGCGGCTTAAAAGAACGGCAATTGGCAGACAGGTTGGGAGATGGACGATTTAGAGGGCTTTACGTGGATTTTACAGATTTGGTGGCTATGTTGTAAATTCAAAAGTAGGAAAGACATTAAAAAATGAGCAGCAGAATGCATTCAGTCGTCTTTCCCTCACTCTCGTTGAAGGCACACAGGTTCATGGGCCACTCAAGCCCCCCATTCCCCTTAGAATAAAGGACAAATCTAGAAAAAAAGGGACAAAGTGCACCTAGTAGCCTGACCACGAAGCGCTAAAATTGAAGTGACAGTGTGTGCCATTAAATTCCTTCACACCATCCCAGACATGGCTGATTCAAAGGCACTGCCAGTAACAGGAATGCTATTTGTGTGTGCGTGTGTGTGTGTGTGTGTGTGTGTGTGTGTGTGTGTGTGTGTGTGTGTGTGTATGTGTGCGTGCGTGCGTGTGTGTGCGTGCGTGCTATGAGAGCCCTGTTAAAGGTCAGAGATGGCACTGCAGTCTCTCGTCAGCATTTATGGTAAGTGGTGTGGTGAGAGAAAGAAAAGGTTGGTAGTATCTTTTCATTTGAGTTTCCCTGGAAAATGAGGCTGCGTTTCACAGCTGTCGTCAGAGAGGGAAAGAGAGAAAGAGGGGCTACATGTGTGAAGGAAATGTGCAGAATAGTGTTGATGAGGAAGAGGTTGGTGAAACGGATCAAAGGTGCGAGGGCTGTTTCGTGAGTCCTGCAAAGGCTAAAGCAACATAACAGAGATGCTACACGTAGCAGGCAGACGTGCAGAATGATGGATCATGATCAGAAGGACGACTACAATGGACTAACTCACAGAAACACCATCTGGAGTCAGGATTGGAAGTATCAGGGAAAGCCATGCAGTCCTATTAAATGGGTAGCTGGGAAATCTTTGCATGAGATGAACCAGAGGGCGGTGATACTGTTGTGAAGGCAGTATAACACTCCCTCTCCCCATCGGTTTATGTAAGGTCTTCCTCTCTAGTTACCATATA
Source organism: Antennarius striatus (assembly GCF_040054535.1). NCBI lineage: Eukaryota > Metazoa > Chordata > Actinopteri > Lophiiformes > Antennariidae > Antennarius > Antennarius striatus. Next base: position 4,827,210 of record NC_090797.1, read on the forward strand.
AATGATCTATTGGCCATCATTTAGCAAGGTTGCATGTTAATCATTCATCACAGCGACCATTCGCCATGTAGGAGCCTGTTAGCCAGATAGCTAACCTACGGTAGACACTGGAGTAGAAGACTCCCAATGGGGCACACTAGACTAGAGAACAGCCATAGATCATCCCATGAACATTAATCATTCTAGCCTAGATCTTCGTACTAAGTGCAAATATGAGAGGGATTAATGTCTTCATGTTAACTGCATGTGTTCGGGATAGAAGCCCGATTAGAACATTGCAGGTGCAAAACCAAAGCGCGCAGGTATTGGCGATCTCAACGGGTCTGTTCGTGGGGATTGAGAGGAAAGCAGGGAATTTGGAACACTAACCAGTAGTTGAATAGTGAAACAGACGAAATAAATATGTAGGCACAGTTTGAGAAGCTACCAAAACTGTGTTGATTCGCCATCTGATGTGAAAGCAGTATTCTTGGTGAGATAATAACTGTGTTACCGTCAGTTCAAGTCTAAAAGTTCAATGAGACATTAACAAAACAGTGTTTGACCTGTAAAGTTGTAACTGTTGGAAATATCAGGCTATCTGAATTTTAAGGAAGCGCACAGAATCCCAGTTGAACCAGTGTGTGTGTGTGTGTGTGTGTGTGTGTGTGTGTGTGTGTGTGTGTGTGTGTGTGTGTGTGTGTTTGTGTGTGTGTGTGTGTGTGTGTGTTTCAGTTGTTGTACGTAAATGCTGACTGAAAGCAGACAGAAAACATGACAGTGTTAAACTGCAAGCAGGGAATCTGTTGCCTAAAGACAAGGGGAAGAGGAAAGAGAGAGAGAGAGAGAGAGAAAGAGAGGGAGAATGAGTACTGGGAATGCAGAACATAAGTATGACAGAGGAGACATGAATAGAAAAAAATGGAAATACACATGAGCTACAGGAAAATTACTGTGAACAGGGGAGGAGGAGAAAAATAGACATGGAGAAACTCTGGAGGGGGAAAGGATGAAACACAACAGCAGGCCATCTGGTGTCTACACAAAAGTGTGTGTGTGCATGCGGAATGAATAGGCTCTCAGTTTGTTAGATGTATGCATATCAGCATTTATGGGCTCATATCGCCTCTGTAGGGACAGAGAGGACGCTATTACCATATAGAGGCCGACGGGACACACACACACACACACACACACACACACACACACACACACACACACACACATAAACGAACAGTTCAAATTAATACATAATATTGATATTCCCTTAGGAAGTCACCTCAAGCAAGCGCTTGACCTATATGTGTGTATGTGTTGACGCTTGTGTGTCATTGTGTGTTTATGATCACAATGTCTAGTAATAACTAGGAACAGCTGCAGCCAGTTCTAATTAAATACATGTGCATCTGCTCGCTTCTGGTGTGTCTGAGTGCATGGCAGTACATTTGTCGTCCTATGCGCAGGTTATCGTAACCCGAAAACTTAGCTCAGCCTCACCAAATTCTTTTTTCCCGTCACAATTTTTGCCCCTCGGATTGCAATATCACCGTGTAATTAGTTTAAACTCTACCAGATTGCGTGCTTTTAATGCGACATCATAAAAGATGTGACCCACAATGGATCTGACCTTGGCTTCCTACCAAATGCTGGAGCTATTACTGTCATCATCATCATCTATAACTGTGTGTGAATGGAAGAAAGATGTAGCCAAGAGGAAGCGGAGAAACCAGAAAGTCTGAGCATTAATCACTTTTGGAACCAGATTAGAGGAAGGGGAGCTCGATGAAAGAAATATGGATGCTTCTGTTTGCCATGATGATGGTGATGATGATAGAGACCATGATGAAAGGCCGACTAGACAGAGCTGTCAGTGTATCGTCAATAGTCAATGTCCAGTCACTAACCGGTTCAATGTGTGTGTCTGTCTGCGTCCATTTAGCTCATCACCTTCCCTCAGGCTACTTCTGGTTCCAAATTAAGGTCAGATGTCACCAGTGTGTGTGAGTGTGTGCGTCTATGCTCACATTTGTGTGAAGACAGTCATCAAATGCAAGCTTGCGGCTTGATATCCTTTGCCAACAGACGCACAAACCTAACGATGATGCAGATACTCAACAACATCTCCAGCTCATCACGCCTGAGGGGCTGCGGTTGAGGGAAGGGTGGCACTTAACCCTGTTAAATATTTACTGGCACTGCTGTCATCAAGTGTCCAGGACAGTTAAGTGCTGTGCATATTACCTTACCGTCCATCCTCCATCATCTCCATCTGCACTGATGCAGTGCAAGAAACATGGACCGCCATCATCGCCTACTCTGAATATTTCCTCCATCTGTAGGTACCTTTAAACAGTTTTTGGTATTTTTACACAATGATGACCAGAAATAAAAAGCTTTGACAATCCCATCATTAAAGTGACTCACTGTTTCTCTGTAAAATGGGACTCTCTGAGTTATTCTATAGTACTGATTGGTAAAAACTGACAACTACTGGCCTGGTATTGCAAAACTTTACCAACCATGTGAACCGTGTGCATGATGTAACTTTTCTATTATAAGTCAAAGGAAAAACTTTAATTTCTCAAACCAGGTCCCTAAGCACGTGGCACCCCTCCCCTGAGCTTAGCCATCAAGCCTGTCTAATATAGACGCCAGCCCGAAGGCAGGTCTAATTAAGACCTCTGAAGTATAGCAGCTGATATCCATAGAGTTACTTAGCCCACGGTCCACACAGGACAAGTGAAACCACTCAATTACACAGCTGACAAACTCCATTGTTTGGATATTGATATGGACAAGCCCTGGACGCATAAAGGTTGTGTGTGTGCCTATAAGCCTGTCAGCCTTTCGCCTCAGGGGTCACACCCAGGGCACTGCCTCTCACCTCTGCATTATGTTTGACCCTTGACCTTTTAGAGTGATACAGTGTCAAGAGTGTTAAATATGTCTAGCCCACTTAGCGGCGGCTGGAAGTAAAGAAAAACGCCTTGGGACATCAAGACGGGAGGCTGGGTAAGGGGCCCATGAAATTATTGTTATTGCAGCTACGATAATCACTACCTGTTAAAAGTTTGGGTCCATATGGGCGACTGTTTACTGAGAGCAATTTGCATACTTTCATGACTTAATAAAGTCATTAATTCAGAGTCCAAAACATTAATTGAAGCCATGTTTATCAGCTTTGGGCCAAATCAGTCCAGCGACATTTAAATAACATTTTCTCTGGCTGGATGTTGGAGAGCAAGAGAACATTTAATCAGTAAATGAAGAGCAACTGATCAAATAGTTACTTGTAAACAAATCTGTATTGGCTTTAAGAACAAAATTGGCAGCAAAACAGGTGGATGACATCCAAAAAAAAAAAAAAGTCAGACTCATCAAACTTTTTCCTGCTAAGCTGGAACATTTGTGTGTTTGGTTCATCTGTATGATGGAGGAGGTGCTATGAGGCAGAAATCTGCATAATGTAATGGAAACTGACAAAAGGGCTGCTAAAATGTGATACCTGATGGCTGATAATCTCCGTTATGTGTTTAGCTCATCTGTATTGTGTCAACACAAGCTTAAGTGTGTGCGTGTGTGCGTGTGTGTGTGTGTGTGTGTGTGTGTGTGTGTGTGTGTGTGTGTGTGTGTGTATGTGTGTGTGTATGTGTGGAGAGGGGTGGGAAAAGTGGAGTCAGAACTTTTGGACACTCGTGCATCAAAGGAGGGATGAAAACACAACATCTGCTCACCAGGAAGAAGCACTTTGCCCCCCAGTCGCTCCTCTTTCTCAGAGGTTTTGAGAGCTTTAAGGGAGAAGGGAGGGGGGTGGGGTGGAGGGAGATGGGGAATAATGGAATATGAAATATGGCGGGTACTAGTTAGGCAGTTTGCCTTAGGGATGCTCTCTACAGCTCTTATTCCATCTTCCAACTCCATTGTGGGATTTTGTGTATCCTAGACCAGTCAATACTCCACCATCCTCCCCGGAGGTGAGCCCCTCTAAAACATGCATGAGTTTATGAGCTGGGAATGTGCCACTGGAGACCTTCAGGCCATTTTTTTTTTTCGAGGTGGAGGAATATCTAAAAGCCATCATGAGTGAGCCCATCTTTTCAGGATTAGGTCTTAGGGCTTTCCGGCATCCCTTTTATACTCTTTTTTTACTCTTCCTGAAGTCCTCTCTTCCTATTTTCATCCCTTACTTCCTTCCAGACAGACATATGCTTCAATACATATAAATCAGCCCTAAAGCCTCAACCCTGGGGGGCAGGTGTATCCACAGATCCAACCTTTTTAGTGTAATGAGCGAAACCTTTGTGGAAAGCTTAAATTCTACTCGCTCTGTCAGTAACGTGATGCTCAGGCCATGTATCATAAAAGAACATTTGGGAGGAAGAAAGGAGCTGATTTCTCATCCCACCCTCAAGCTCACTTTTTAGATCCTTATGAGGCTTTTAGATTTAAATTAAAAAAGCTTGATCATTTCTCACATCGGTTTGAAAAAGACGAGCATAAATGGTGGGTGGGTAAGCGGAAAGAGGGCTCAATGAATGTTTGATGAGCCCAAATGGCCCCGGGTGCGACCCAGTTGCTGGGGAGGAGGGGGCAGGTGGGCATGTAGTGGAGGGCAAAGTGCAGTTGAACATAGTTGGAGCGATTGGAGGAAGAGACACACAGGGAAAAAGTTAAACATCTAAAGTTAGGGTACTTTACAGGTTACTTTGTTTATTTCCTACGATGGACTCATTTCCTTTCTGCTCGCCGAAGAAAAATAAAAAAGATGGGGATCAATTTCTCGTCGTTGCCAAACGTGCATCGTCTGCAATCCTTCACCTTCAAAACCGACACAAATCACCGCTCAACGGTAAATGTGGAACAACAGAATGGGAAGAGGACCTGATGGATGGATGGATGGATGGATGGCGAGGGGAAAGGACGGCCAAGGGATGATGGAGGAGAGGACCCTCTGCTTACCGGCGCATTAATCATTAAAACGCAAATACGCCGGAACCGAGGCAGACAGGATGACGCTGAAGCCGCAAGACTTTTTGCACGCAGTTTCTCATCAGAAATACGATCAGCACCGTGAACGAGAAGTTCTTCTCATGTAAAGCTACGGATGAGAAGCTTCTTTTTTCTGGTACCGCTCATTTCATTTGATCAAAAATAAAATGAGGTGGGAATTAGAACTTTTTCAGATCTAATTCCCACCGTGTCTCTTTCCCCTCACTTCCATTTCTTCCTATTTGTTGCTGCTTTAGCAACTCCTGCATTCCCCTACCTACCCCCCCCACCTCCACCCCTTACTCCTTCATGACAGACAATGATGCTTAGTGAATATTACACTCATCCATCCTTCTTTTAAGTGCTGCCATTATGGTTACCAGATGCACTTATGGCTTTTTAGGCCCATTGATTGGCACAATCAATAGATCATCTTGGGAAAGTTTGGAGACACTACATTAGAGCTCCCAGACGCTCTTAAAGCTTAAGCAGTAATTTGTATGGAGATGGGTGCTAGTTCATTATGTTAATGGTCAACAGCAGGTGGGTTGGGGTGGGATCTGAATGCCTTATGGCTGCTTCTGGTATTCTAAATTTGTTTCCCACAGGCTCGCCGCGGTCAGCATGTTAAACATTATTTTCTCTTTTTAGCTTCATCACTGCCGACGGGGTCGCAAATGCTCCCCCAACCCTTTTTTTTTTTTTTTTTTGTCATAACTGTCATCAGCTGTATTATAATATTCATAATGAGAACCACCGGCCAGGACGTTTGGCTCTATGATCACATTAACGCAGTGCATCAAAGCAGCGAGGAATATATCTTCTGCTCTGGTTTATGGGGTTCATTCAAGGTTCAAGGTTTTTTTTTATTATTATTATTATTATTACACAAGGGTAATTCTACTTTACAGGCAATGGATGGAGCATTGTGGGAGAACAGACCCAACCAACATCACAAGAAAGTAAAATTAATGCACAAACATAAAATAATGTGCATATTTCAATAATTCAGAGCGCATGTAGCTCCCTGAGCTCTCCTTGCTTTGCAGCTTCTGGTAAAACAAACAGTTTCACGATTTAAAGCTCATCTACAGGCTCTCCGACCCCCCCTCACCACTCGATTCAGACACTTTTACCTCAAAGACTTTTATTTCCCTCCAGTAGACCAGGAAAGTAAGAGGAGCATATTCAACTTGACTCGTCACCCCTTCAGGTGAATCGCTTACACTCCAACATGTTTTGAGGAAAATTTCAAAGGTGTGTGTTATTATAGACGAAGAGTGCTACCTGCATTAAGTCATTGAAATCACTGGAGTGTTTTTTGTTTTTTTATAGGAGGGAAAGGAAAGACCCGCGTCTTGCTCTGAAATTTAACTAGATGTTTTCGGTTCAAGGACATAATAAACACCACAGAAAAATCATTCACCGGCCGAGCAGGGGTCTTAAATATTTATAGTTATGGATCTGAGGCAAGGAATGGCGTTTTTGAATTCATAATTAGAGAATCAGAACCTTTATCTTAATAATACCAGTCTCTGCTGTAGAGCACGTGCGTTACGCCACGTCGCAGATAAGCTCTGATTACATTGCTATCTCGCTAGTAGCCACCAAGTCAGGCTCGCAATCAGGCTGAAGCAGGTGACATGTGACTGAATGGCTTAACAATGAGGACGGAGCTTGGCTCTCAGATAAGGGAATTATTATTGATTGCACGTGTGTATCAGACAGATTTCGTCCATTAGGAGTTGCATAGCTCCGCTCAGTCACGCTGACATCATTCCATGAGTCAAGTGGTGAATGAAGAAGGAGCAGACGATGAAAAGTTGATTTCTGTAATCTGCCAATCAGCGTCAACCCGTGTTCAGTCAACTATGACTGTTGTAATTTGGGGTGTTGATTATGAAGTGTTTTGATTTTTTATTTTAAACTTTTTAAATATCCCTAAAATCTGCCTTTTGCATTTTGAAACAATGATTTCTTTGATCGATGTTCCTGTTTTCTTGCTCAGTACTGTACAGTCGTGACGTCACGTAATTTATTCGCCTTCAAACTCTAAATCTGAATGTATTAAGTTCAATATGAAAAGTATTTGGTCATTTGTTGAGTCTTTTATTTCACTCAGTGCGGTTCCATAAAGTAGATGTCACCATTTATCTGTCATGCAAGAGGCTTTTATGTGAAATGCAAAGCCTTTTGTCATAAAAGGAAAAAAAATTCTGACAATTTTTAACTTTGACATCAAACTGATTTTGAGTAGAATAATCTGTTACCTGTGCTGTTGAGCTGATACAGTAGCATGCAAATATATGCTAAATTGCAAATATTATGCTACCTTTAAACAAAACACACAGTAAAAAGGCATAAAAGAGAGCTTTATTAAATATTAAAAAAAATCTAGATGGAAATGTTCAGCAAGCAATAACAACGTGATTTGCTGAAAGTCTTTTTAATATTCTGTGAGGAAGTTGGACATTTTTAAATCAGATCTGAAACAGGACGAGGACGTTTCCTCTCACGCTGAGCGATCAGAACCTTCTGCGATCATTTCGCTCATTTCTTTCCCTCAGAATCCCTCTCTGGTCAGAAATGACGACATATTTCCCCAGTCAGATAAACAGATCTACAAGTGGGCAGATACCTGATCTCTACAGATGGGGGCTTATTGATCCGAGAGCCACTGTGGCTTTGAGAGAGTAGTGTGAAATCCGTTGACCCTGCCGCCTTCTGGTTGCACGACACCTGACACTGTTTTCCTTGGATTTAAAAGAGTGGACACTTTTTACTATGTTTTTCATAGTCATTTTTTTTATGATTCTAAAGTTTATGGTCCCATCTCTATGTGAATTTTAAGCTCTCTTCAGCTTAATTAACATTTGTTTAGTTCTCCTTTGAGAGAGTTGTGTCTTTATGGACTGTGAAAGTTATTTACAGTGCAAATTTAAAGATGAGGAGTTAAGTGTTTATTTTTTTAAGTGTTTTGTTTGATAAAACTGTCGACTAAGCTGATTTCTTAAGCGCAAGTAAATGTTTGTAGGTTTCTTACAGTGCAGACCTCAGCAGGAGGAAAAGTCTGACTGACTGGACCTCTTAAGATTTTAATTGAATACCTTACCTAATTGACATAAAGCATATTATCAAATGAGCAGCCAGGTTTAAATAGTCCCACTGAAGCTGCCGTCATGTTCATACAGTTACCTTTTCACAGATAAGTCATAAATAGAGGGCTAACGCTCTCACACCCTGGATGCCATAAGTAACACCCACATATTGATCTGTGTTTGTGTGTCTGTGTGTCCGTGTGTGTGTGTGTGTGTGTGTGTGTGTGTGTGTGTGTGTGTGCGTGTGTGTGTGTGTGTGAGAGAGAGAGAGAGAGCAAGAGAGAGGGACAGAGAGCGCTAAAAGCTATAACTGTGGGAGTGTTTTACAAGCTCAAAGCCCCGCGCCTGCTCCTCTAATTCAGCACATGCATTGCACTTTCAGCAGATCAATGATCCCACTGTGACTCACACACACACACAAACACACACACACACGCACATACACACACGTGTGTGTGCAATCACAACCACGCTCCCAGCATCCACGCACACACACCTCACAGAGCACACATACCAACACACATACATTGAACCACCTCATTTAAAAGTCCCCACACTCCTGCTGTTTTTCTTCCATACATGCTCTCTCTCTTTTTATTTCCATCCGTCCTTCTCTCCGAGGCCCTGAGCAATTACTCATCGAGGCTCTGGAGGAGAACAAACGAGAGAGAGGTTAGTGGGTGACTGACGAGGGAGAGAAAGACAGAAGAACGGATGAAAGTAGAAGAGGAAGACGAGGAGTGATTGTCAAGGAAGGAAAACTTCCAGGGTCTCTGTCAGCGACTCCTCGGAACGTTTGGACCCGAAGCGTTGTCTTGCAGGCATGCATGGGTTTGCATGCGTGTGTGTGTGTGTGTGTGCAGTGTGGGGTTAAAGGAGTGCGTGTCCACGGGGGACGTAGGTCACGGCAGCGTGACGCAACATCATTTATTCATGGGGGAGAGTAATGAGTGTGTTACAGCTGGGACGCACATGCTCTCTAAACAACACACATCCACACGTCTGGAAGGGTCCCATCGACCAGCTGTAGCTTCCTGCTGCAACACACACACACACACACATACACACACACACATGGAGACACACACAATCTGAAAAGTCCTGAATATAGAGGAGAGAAGTTCTCACAATGGATACAATTATATAGACTGTGTGTGTACGTACTTATGTGTGTGTCTGCAGTCTCCCCAGCCTTCACTAAGCTCTCAGGTTGATCCATTTAAAACACAATGGAGGATTACATTCTCATCCGGCCACTGGCTTCAGTCTGCACAGGAAAACACTTTAGGCTTTAATACCACCTTGGCACAACAGTGTGTCTGCGTCGCCACGAGAGTGAGGTTTTATATCGTACGTTAAAACATACAGCTGTGGGTCCATCGCTGTGTTTTCCATGTCTCAGGGGTTGTTGTCGCCAAGGCAGGTTAGAGGGGAATGAGACCCCCTCTCCAGCGTGGAGTGCTTGTGAATTACTTTTGGCTCTCGGCTAAATCTCCTCGCAGACACTCCTTCGTTTTCTCCACCAGACCAGAGAAGAGAGCGTTTTATCGCTCGAGCCTCGGCGCAAAAGCGTCCAAGTCGGCGTGTTTTGAGCCAATCCTTGGCCAAAATGCAGGTGTGAATGTGTGACAAACGCACACAATGTCTCTTTGTCTCATCTATGTCTGCACAATCTCATTTCCACCACCGCTACGAAAAACACACACACACACACACACACACACACACACAGACACACACACACGGAATAAAAGCAAAAATGCCTTCCTGCACAATAAGAGCCATCTATCCAAGCCGGCGATTCATTCTTCTGTAGCCTAACAGCAGCTTAAGAATAAACCTTTACTCACACACTCACACTCACACACACACACAGTTACCATTCCAGCATGCACAACCCCCCCACAAAGACGATGACAGTTGCAGTCTGTCTATCCAGTAATATTCCGGGCCCAGAATTAAATCGGTGCTTATTGGTAATTAAACACTGCGCTTTGCAGCCGCATCCAGACTGCTGTAAAGCCCCCCTGCCTCCCCCCACCCACTACCACCATCTCCACCACATGAATACCCACCCCACCTCGATTGGCGCCGTGCCATCACCCCCATCTCCTCTTTTTTTCTGCTGTTCTGGAGGGGGAGGGGGGGCGCAGGTGGCACAATTGGCAGTAATGTGTTCTAATTGTTGGCAGGGCTGGTCGGGAAAAAGATATGTAGTAGGGAGCGGAAGCTTGACTGGCATGTAGCAGGATACAGGAGTTTTGGGGGGGGGGGTTGGGGGGGCACAGAATTTAAGAAATGGAGGGAGGAACTGAAGAAGGATGGGATTAAAGGAAGGAAAAACAAGAACAAAGCAGGCATTTGAATAGTGGAGAAAGGTTAGCGAGGGAAGAAATGGCAAAGAGTGTGAGTAACATACACCAAATATTTCCTTGTTGTTGTTGTTGTTGTTGTTGTTGTTGTTTTAAGGCAGCTTGCAGGGAGTCTCCCCTGGGTCGAGGCTTAGCTTTTACTGCGGGAGAGGCACAGCGTGAGTTGTTGGCTCCGTGTTGCAACAGAGAGGTTAGACACAAGTTGTCGAGCTGCAGACCATATTGAACCCCGGTGGGTTTTGAATTCAATATTTATCGAGGAATGGTAAGGGGGGTGGGGGGTGGAGGAAGGTTATTTCACTCTTGAATTGATGCTGAACCCTGTTGTAATGATACTATAAAAAAAACAAAAAACAACAGATTCCTTTTTGGACCGGCGTCTACATTAAAAGTTTGCTTGAGAGCGACTCGGCAGCTTTCTCCCGTGGCTCGACAACACCTGTTCCTCTGAGCTCATCGACAGGTGTTTCCATCCCCGCTGAATATCACCCAATGTGAACTAAATCAGACGGAAAGGCAGAGTGACAGACTGTGAGCGTACATGCAGATGTGTGACGAGACGCCATAAAAATAGCCGGCGAGATATCGAGATGCCGCCGTGCCGTACTGGTAGGTACGACCGCTTTGCGTTCATACGTGGAAACCCATCAGTGTGGTTTGATGGTTTTTATGGGAAATGTAGTTTCTCATCAAAGCACACTTTTCACTTTTAGAAACTCTTTTAGTACTTTTATGCTTTTGTGGGCCACATAAGATGATTTAGAGGGCCAAATTTGGCCCCCGGGCCATGAGTGTGACACATGCACGCTCCCTTCTGATAAACCAAAGCCCTAAAACATGTCAGGAAATTCAATCTGTATTTACCAAAGTGCGCGACTGGGTGCCTCCACCAAGCAAAGATGTTTACTCAGTGTTCAAACATTAAAATGTATGTAGATGATGCACGCCTGGGTGTGTGTATGTTAGCCTTATCTCTAAAGGCAGATAGGAAAGTGAGAGGGGCTGTTTCACAGGAAGCCACGTTGATAGTCGCACAACCAAACATAGTTATCTCGCTTGCAACACACACACAAACACACACATACACGTATTGATGGAAACACTAACACATGCACTGTGTGTTACCTGTCATTGTGTGTGTGTGTATGTGTGTGTCTGTGTAGCCACACACACGCACACACATATATACACACACACACACACACACACACTCTCTGCATGAGATGCCAGGTCATCTCCATGCAGGTGGGAACTTTGAGAGGAGATTAAAATCCCCCTAGAACGAAAGCGCAATGAGCTTGTGAGAAAACACTGCGCTGCAAGGCACTGCCGCTACATTTCCATGGCAACGGAGAAGAGAGCATGTGTTGGATTCTGAGTCTCAAGGTTACTCAATATCTTCATGTTTTAATAACACTCTTTCATTTGATAATATTACATCTCTTATAAGTATGATGAAAATACATATCAGATCTTCCTTTCCTGGTCTTTCTTGTCCAACCAGCACAGAGAACCTGCCATCAAGGTTAAGACAAGGAAATGAACTGCACATATCTCAGCTTTATTAACCAAGATTTGAGTCGATGAGTCCTAATTTCACACTATTATAAGGGAGTACTATTTTTTTCAGTGTGGACAGATTAGTCAAAACCTGGTATGTTTCTACAGGGCTGGGTGGAGATGGGAGGGCGGATTTCACAGCGTATATCACACCACAGGAAATAAGATGAGGAGAGTTCGAAGACAAAAGCGATGGCAGCGGGATTCATCAAAACAACACACCTCCAGGGGTCAGAGTTCGCCTCATCTCATTCCGAGGTGCCCGGGTCGGTCGGAGAAGAAGCAGGTGACAGTCTGGATCTGCACTGAAGTCCGTGGAGGCGGGGTCAAGAGAAGCCCACTGGGATTATTCCCACCTGATCCATCACTGGACACACATGTGGCCGATGACAGCATAGCTGACAAATGTCATTCTGCATGCGGTTAATGAGGGACGAGCAGATGTATGCTGCTCCTCTCATGAGATGCTCGCGTGTGCAAACGCACGTGTGTCAGGCTCAATTAATTGTGTATACATTTAACATATGCGTGCTCAGGCGACATCATGATTAACGAATGACGTGAGAGATAAATAAGTCAGGCGCTGCAGGGTAACAGAAACAGCTTTCCGTGGTGCGAAAGCGCAATGCTAAGAGCAGCACGCTGACATTGCAAAGTATTTTGCAGGATTCACATGCACAGAGTTCTACATAGCATGAGAAACATGCCCGACTTTCATATTCTTACAGAAGAATGAGCGACGTGTTCACCTATATCTAAGGCTCCGCAATGTGATAATAATATAAAAGAAGCTCAAATAAATACAGCCAGCTTCACTATATTCCTTTCACTTTAAATAATTAATCGACAACCTTCTCGATGAGAGAAAAAATTGGAAGCACTGTTGAGAAACAAAGTTAAACAGGTTATATTACACAGTTATATTTATGGCAGAAACAGGAAAGCTTCCTACATAAAGTCAGCTACTGAAGCAAGAAGGGGTGACTTTGGTTTTCCTTTGCTTTTCTCATGCCGTCCCCGTTCTCCTGTCCTCTCCCTCTTCCCCTGACCACATAAGTTATTGTTTTCATCATCCCATTCTTTCCCCTTTCGCTCCGACTCTTTCATCCGGAGTACAGATGAGGGCTGACTCACCAGGCCCTTTGCAGTCTCCGCTTTGCTTTGCAGCGATCGGGAAAAAAAACAAAACAAAAAAAGCTACCGCCACTGCAGTGCTACAGAATTAACCGAACCTTGAAAAGGATCGCTGCAGCGCTAGCAGAAACCAAACCTTGCAATACATTTATAACACTAACGAGGTTATGTTAACCAAAGAAGAATAAAGCAAAGAATGTTGTAAAGCATGTAGGACCTGCTGGCAAAAATGATTTCAAATCCAATCATGTTTTCAAGCCAGAGGGACAGCGATCGTTTCTTTTATTTTTTTAGAGTCTAAAGTAAACTGCAAAAAAAGAATGCACATTATTGTGAATGTCAAATCCTTCGTGTGAATTCCAAAAGCTGGTGCTGATGATGCCATTACCAGGGGGCTTCCACCGGAGCTGTCCTTGGTGCTGATCCTGTCAGACCTATGCAAACTGTGTGTTCTTGGTTTGCAAGAATTCAAAGGAAAACAGAAGGACGACACAACTGAAGTATCTCATAAGTAGAGCACTCATCTTTAAATGGCAAAAAAAAAAAAAAAAAAAGCTTTCGATTCGTGCATCTTGACGGGGGATTGAAAGATGGATCATGTGAACATTTGCGCTGTTGTTTCCAGTGTTGCAATTGCCACTTTGTGGTTATGTTCATAGCCCTGTAAGCATGAATGTGACTGCAAGTGCGGCTCTGCTGCTCAACTGATTGATTCCTCAATCAATCCGTCAAAAGCAGCTGGAGCTGTGCCCAGTCATCGTACGAGGAGCATCATCTAGTGGTATTCATGTTCGCGGACCCTGTCATGTTCTGTTTCTTGTGGAATAAGCCTTGAAATGAAGATGATTCACGGTACCAGTAAACACACACACACACACATTCTCTCTCTCTCTCTATCTCTCTTTACGAAGCCACACAAACATTAAAAAAAAACCAACGCAATTTAGAACCTGTGAAAACACAAACAAAAATGTTTTTAGCAGTCAAGTTTTTAAGATATTTTTGGCCTAATTAAGCAAGCGTCGACAGTGGGGGCATCAGAGCATGAAGCACTAAGACAGGCAATTTCACTGCTCGCTCCTCTCTTCTACAAACTATTAATTGATCTCCGGGGAGCCTCGCTGTTTAAGCTGTTCAGAAATATGGAGAAGACTGCGCCACAGGCTGAAACCGAGTGTGGGAAACACCACGGGTAAAACGCCACTAGCATGGGCAGGGTCTAGGAAAGCCAGCAACACGCTGCGAATGTCATTTGCATGTTGATTTATTCACACTTAAGAGGATGCAACTATTACTGGAAGATTTATCTAAGAGAAGATTCCACCATGAAAGACGTCCATCTGTTAAAATCACTTTATAATATTATAAGTTATACTAAAAACTTTCTAATTTGGATGGAACAATAAACCAACACTCACAAATTTGAGTTTGGTGGAGGATTGTGCCAATTTTAAATCAGATTTTTCATATATTTTAAAGTGTAACATGACCAAAGATGTGTGTTTTAATAAGTCTGTATTCATATGCATGAGTGTACAAACCCTCAGTGGCAGCATCCGCCGCAGAGGTGGGAGGTAAAGCAATTCCCTCTGCTAACTGATGCTCATGATGTGTGACAATGGTGGGGCCTGGAGGTCTGCAAATAAGCGAGCCAGCCTACTCAACCTGCCACAAGTAACAGAAACATGCCACACATCACAAACAGAAAGTCACCCACACTTGCAAGAAGACATGCTTAATTTTTTTTTTTTTTTTTTGCGTAATACCCTTTGGCCCGTGCGATTTTTGATTCAAACGTGACCCTCTCTAGCTCCTTTTTTTTGCACGGCAGCAAAACAGTGAGCAACAAAAAGCGCCGTGATGTAACAAAGTGTAAACAAAGGCAGTGGAACAAATCACTGCTTGTCTAAACGTGACGGAAAAGTCGACAGACCTGGGGACCGTGGGAGAGGGTGCGACTTTTCCATCAGGCAAAGAGGATGTGTGTTTGTTTGTGTCTCTGCGCTCGCATGTGTGTGTGTGTGTGTGTCTGAAGAAGGGAAATTGAGAAAGATCGGTCACACCTTGCATTCATAACAAATTTCAACTCGTTTCAATGGAACCGCGACGATAAGTGGCTGAATTCAGGCGTAGTTAAATTTTAATCAAGAGAGAGAAGTAGGTGAAGTCTGAATGTTGTGCGGTGACAAATTGCGAGTCAACAGTTCACGGGAAATAAACAGCAATGGAGTGCTGTTGCACAGTCGGTGGCAACCGCTGCACAACCTGAAACAAAAAACAAAACAAAAAACCTCACACATCATAGGGAGGCAACATCTCACAAGAGTGGAAACCAGAGGCATTAAAGCACACACACATGCCCCTCGGATATTCCAATGGAAAAAGTGGATGTTGTCTTTCTACAGGAGGTGTCGCACATGATCGGGCAAGCCCATGAGTCATCACCAGCTCCCATGGGAGACACACGTACATAATGTCGTGATAAACAACGGAAGAAGGATCCCCGTGGATGGCAAAGGGGAATCACGCCTGCGTGTGTGTGTGTGTGTGTGTGTGCGCGCGCGCGCCAGGGTTTGCGTGCACATGCGTTACTATCATCATCATCATTGTTGTGTGGGCAGCCATCCCAACAAGAGACTGAATAATTCAGCGCTACAAAATAAAGGAACATCCCTGAATAAACTCTTTCATAAATGATGAACAAGGCGGTGACAAAACAAAAATGGTTACTATAGTGTAAGCAGCTTGTGTGTCTGTGTGGATCTTTAACGCTGCTACGTGTTTGTGGACAAAATGACCCACAGCAAGGGTCCACAAACACACACACACACACACACATACAGTAAGTGAATATTATACTCGACAAACCTTTCATATTTCCCCAGAGGGGTGAATTGCAGCCCAAAGCAGCTGGGAGTTGGGCCAAACAATTTTCTTTAACACAACAGTAGAAGTCATGATGCTTAAATGTAGCGAGGCGCCGCTTATTTGGAAAATACATTGATGGAAAAGAGAGACGTGACAGAATCAGAGAGAGAGACAACAGAGGAATGAAGACAAAAAAAAAGGGGGGGGGGGTGAAAGCAACAACGTGGAGGGAGGTGGAGGGTTGGAAATGAAAAGACAAAGGCAATAAAGCAAAAGCAAACACTGGAGCTTATTGAAAGTGCTAAAGTACGTAAACACACCTACACACACACATACACACACACACAAACACAGAGGATGAAGGTGTAGCATATGTCTGCGGTGGTGCCAGCTGGAAACATCTGGTGCCAAAACTCCACAGGTCAAACTCAGTGACATATTCCCAGAGGCGTGAATGAAAGCGTGTGTGTGTGTGTGTGTGTGTGTGTGTGTGTGTGTGTGTGTGTGTGTGTGTGTGTGTGTGTGTGTGTGTGAATGTGTGTCTATGCAGAAAATGGTTAAAATAATCATCTAATGGCACAGACACAAGAACACAAACACAAATCTTCTCGCACAAAGGGAAGAAGGAACGAGCAAAAAAAAGTTTGCGTGCAAGTTCAATATGTTTTCTTATAACCGGTTGTGAACGAGGCTCTCATGATAGTAAGAGACTTCCAGTTTCAAGAAAACCAAGTATGTGATGGTCAGCAAATAATGTGAATATTACTTTTCAAAATAACAACATTTAGTGGCACTGTTTCTTATTTATTACAGCACATAATAAATAAGTGTTATAAAGAGTTATGTGAGGCCATAAACCGGAGGGGAAAAAAAGGTTTACAGGCTCACTGGAACAGGAAAATGGAGGAAATAACACTAAAGCTCCACGGTGAGTTGCTTTATCCTCCACAACTGCATCACGGATGTATTTCTGTGGTTCTTCCAACAGGACAGCCAGACACAAGATCAAGCAAAAAACAGACTTGATTAGGGAGACGTATAATCAGAAGATAATGACCTGGAATTTGGTTATTAGGAGTTAATACCAGTGTAAATAATGCAATTGTTCATATCTATTTTAAATATGCCTTTACAGTCTCCAGATGCTGGGCATTCTGCTTGACTGTCGCGTGTCTGTGGAAGATAATTTCATTTGTGCACATAAGCACATAATGACAGCCATCTTTTTTTTTTGCCTCATGTGTTTTGTGTGCGAGAGGGTAATGTAATCCCTAATTCAACAGCAGTCTCTTGTCCGGTACACATGCACTTTATTGACATTGCTATTCACATGAAGCAATGCTTGGACTAAAGCAGAAGAGTGGAGAAAGGAATCGATCAATAACTGAAGGTCAGATGACAGGAGACTGACTGAATACACACCAACACACACAAAAGTCTGGGAGGTAACTTCAGGGGAAAACAACGGTTGCGTAATAAAAGTTCTGCCAAAGCACAAAAAGTACACAACTGACCGTCTAGATAATATTACCCAATTTCAAGAGAAATCTGCATTTCGTCACTGAGTTCACAAACGAACAACAATAACCTTGTCCTTCACTCTTACAACAACAAACTGTTGTGAAATCGCAGCTGTTTTCACAATGCTAAACCCATCCCAGCCTCCTTTACGCTATCCCCTTTTGACTTTAGTAGTTTATTATCCCAACAAAAAACCACCAAAACGTTCCCAGATTACTCCTCAGTGAGATTCTTTCATTGAGGAGCACTGAGGTAAAACAGTGTCCGTCAAGCCGCACAGCGTTTACTGTAGAGTTAGCATTGGCGCGCAGCTTGCAGTGCAAATAGACAAACAGAGTAACACAGATATGATTGTTATTGTGGTTGTCCAGCATTGCTCATTAGAGTAGCAGAGAGATGTGTGGTGCACTCATTGGACTGGAGCCATAGGCAACACACGTTCACACACACACTGAAAAAAAAAGATGTTGCAAATACACCAAAAGACAAAATATAGAATAACACAATTCCGGAGAAAGCTTAGTTTAGAAAAAGGTTAAAGGTCTAAGAAAATAATAACAATCTCAAGCATCCAAACCCAACGACCTGCAGATCCTAAACCTGGCAGCCAATCAGACGCAACCCCTCAATCAACCACATCTCTCCCATGACGTTTATTTCCGAGAATGTAAGTTCTGACATTTAAAAAAGGTTGAAACACACACATGCAGACTATACGGTCATGTTCAGTTTATCACTCAACGCCACTGACCCTGTCCTTTTGGCTCACTGCTCACACAAACACACAACCAAAGTGCAACATTCATCTCTTATCTGACTGTCACGACCAAATCATTCAGCAAAACATGTCTGGTTTCTCATTAGGACGTCTGCAAGAGAAAGAAAGAAAGTGGGCATGCATGTGTTCTTAGACTTATTTGGGATTGCAGAGCATTTGAAGTTGTGTTATCATCTTCCTTTTGTCATTGAAGAGTCACTGAACTCTTCCAGCTCATCCGGAGGGGAAGGCAGTTGGTGTTGAAACTTTGCAAGATTCCATTTGAGGCACCAGGCATGATGGAGTTAGACTGAAAAGTTTAGCTACAGCACATGGAGTCTGTTTAGCTTTATTAGCCCTAAGTTGGCTAAATAGTGGATAATTCTCACAGTTTATTGGTTTTAGCATCATGCTTAAATTGTAGGACGATTAGATTAAAATAATCTTTAATTATGCACCCAACGGGATAAGTACAGTGGGGGACATGTTAATGATATAGCGAACAGACGGCACCATTGTCATTCCTGTCGCTGTGAGTGAGAGAGACAGGGTAAGAGAGAAAAGAAAGGCAGAAAGAGGGGAAAGAATGTGTGTCTGCGTGCCTGTGTATGCGTGTGTGTGTGTGTGTGTGTGTGTGTGTGCACCCCGATACCCATGTGGGTTCGAGCCAGGAAGCACATTTGCTGAACCCATCATTAAAGTCCTCTCCCCTTGTGGTCGATGTCAGGGTCTAGACGGGAAACAAAGACCGGGCCTTTCCTCCGAATGGTACCCAGGGGAGAGAGCAGAGGCCTGGGGGAGAGGGCCAGGGTGGGACGGTGCGTCCCGGGTGACAGACAGGCAGCATGCACGGTGGGAGGGTGGGTTTGTACGAGACGGGAAGATGTATGAACGTATGGGGACATTGATGAAACTAGAGAACCTTTTTTTTTTTATTAGCGACTACAGAAGGAGGAAGGGTGCACACACACTTGGCAAGCTGGCGTAAGGGGGGTAATTAGGGAGAGAGCCCCTCATTGAGGGGGTCCCCTGGGTTCAGAGCAGCTCAATCAGTAACCAGCTGCAGGTATAAGGACTTGTGTGTGATTGGAGTGCAGGTGCCAGTGTACAGCTGCACTTTTACCATTTGCTCTCTGACTCATTAATTCTTACGCTACATTAGAGGGTTTATTAACACACACACAAAGAGACACACATCCCCGTTCAACGGCAGCTGACCCAACGCTGTCACCGAGACACGTCATTGGACTTGTGTACGGTTGCGCTTTCAGGAAGTAGATCAACACAACTCTGCACAAAATACCCTTTTAGACCGCTGACGCTTGCTTTGACGGATATGTTTGAAAAGGATTTAAGTGACGTCTGAATTACCCTAAAAGACTATTTATTCAGAAAGAGGAGGAGGATGGATGCCAGACTGAAAGAAGCATAAGATTTTGACGACTAAAACTAAAATGCTGCAAAATCTGCAAGAACATGGAGGTTTGGTTAAAGGAAACTGTGTTGAGTCAAGAGCATCAGATTGGCTTAAGTTTTTGGACTCTAGTTTGCCTATTGTTAAGTGGAAAGGGCAAGACCCCCCTCAATCCTGCACCCCAGAAAGACACAAAATATCTCATTTTTACATTTACATTTGGACCGATGTCAGTCTTTCTTTCTAGCATTACCCCATCCTGATGACACGACTCTGCTCTTGTGTTCGTACCGAGTGCGTGGCTCGTCCATGATTTGCACACAGATGCACAGTGAAAAGTAGAAGAGACAGGTCGGGTGATCGTAACTCGAGGATGAAAAACTTGATGGCCAAACATCAACCCAGAGCTGAAAGCCAGGCCAAGCAATAAACCCAGGAGAAGTTATAAGATAGGCTTATAAGGTATTATAGAGAAATCCCATGTAACGGTTTTATGCTAGCAGTTTGCTGATGCATTCAGTATCAATTTTCTTAGTGTATTGATTTTGAATATATTTCAAACAGCATTATCCTTCCTACTAACCTAATTCCCTAATTTGATAATAGTCGGGTGGTAATAAGGAGTCTGTGGTGAATGAAGTTGGCTTGTGTTGTGCTCTGACAGCAAAAACAGACAGATGCCTCAAAAGGAAGAAGGAAGATAAAGAATGGATGAAGCGAGCTGGGGGGGGGGGGGGGATGCTTGTTTGAACAACAGCTGTTGGGATTACTGTTTAATAAAAAGATGTCATACGCATGCACTCCCCTCCTGCAGAGTACACCAAAAGGCATTGCTGCATGGAGCCCAATAACCCTGACATCACAGTCGGGCCGGTACCCCTGGGGACCCGGAGCCAGGAACCTCTTATCAGGATGCCAGGCCCCCAGATATCCCACCAGGCCCCGCCATGCCTCCAGGCGGACCGCATGTGTGTGTCTGCGTGGGTGTTTTTTTAATCATACGCCTTTGCATATGTGTATATGATGTATAAATCCAGATCTGGAAGAGTGTAGAGGATGGCTGTTTCTTCCAGATGTGTGAACTGCAAAAAGCAAAAGTGTAAGCTGCATGCATGAGCGTATGAAAGTCTGTCTGAAGAGGGGCAAAGGGGGGGGGGGATCCATCAGATAAGCTACCTCATTTGGGCCGCTTCAGGAGAAGTGAAAGGAGCTGCGGGGAGGCTTTCATCTCTGGGATAGAAAAAAAAAAAAAAAAAAGAGACAGAATCAAGAAGAAGTGAGTGTGAAAGAGGATGGGAAGGCGGGAGAGAGGGCAAAGAGGGGAGGGAGGAGGAAGAGAGGAAGATAAAGCATGAAAGAGATAATCCAAGAGGATGTTTACCTTGGTCATGCTGGTAGAGGACAAAAGAGGCCACAAATATGTACTGCCCCCCCCCATGGGGCCACAGGATATTGAGCAGCGGAAAAAAAAAAAGTTTATTGAAGAAAAAAAAAAAGCATGTTGAGGTAACATCACAACAGTCCCATCATTCTCTCTCTTGCAGACAAACCGCTTAATTAAACATGAGTTACACGCGTGCCGTCTGCCTGCCTCTGCGTTTCTGGATAGACGAAGGCGAATGCAAACCGCAAATTCGTCTTGCAGTCATAGAAAGCGCCGAGGAGGCGATTTGCAAGTCAAATTTGTGCGTTTAATGGCACGGGAAATCATCTGAATTTATTGAAAGCCGACGTGGAGAGGAAAGGGGGGGGGGGGGGGCTCGTTCAAGTTTCAGATCAGAAATGCACAAAATTGCCGCCCGTCTTCGGCTGGCAAATAGGGCTTTGAGTGCCTCCGATTTGAAATGATGGGATGTGTCAAGGTGAATGCGTGGCAGATGGATACCCCCCCCCCCCCCCCACGTGCGATGCCAGGCTCGATGGAGTTGACATAATTCAGCTCTGTAAATATTATAAGGAATCTGCTGCATTAAGATGTCTATTTGCCTACATGCTAATAATCACGCTAACTTCTGTTATCTGATGGCGTTAATGCTTCAGAATAAAGGCTTTAAATGTTCTGCAAATGATCACCAATCAACCACCATCAACATGCAATCACAAAAGTATTGTGAAAAATAACTACTATTGGTTATTGCTGGAAATTTATTGTGAAATGTTCAAGAACACTAGACAAATAAATCCCCTAAAAAATCAGTTTGACGACCTAAGAAATTAGGAATTCGAAACAGAGGCAACACAAAGCACGGCCTGAGCTCAATCTTCAAAGAGTTTAAGGATACCAAACAGCCAATTATTAAGAAATGTGGCGCAACTAAAGTCGCGGTTTGTTAAAATGCTTCTCCATGGTAACTCTTGTCTCTCTGTTGCCACGAGAGAAAGTCGTGTTTAAATTCAGGAAAGGCAGACAGAAAGATACGAAGGGGGGAGAACGAAGAGGAAGAACGGCATGTTTGTTATGGTCCACATCCATCATGCTAATTGGAAATAAACAGGAGCTTATTGTTTGGAGAGCATTAAATCAACCTCTAATCAAGTCTGGGATAAGAACTGTAAAGCTTCGCCACTGAGGATGTTTCCCACCGAAATAACTTTAATGGCTTTAAATGAGGATGCTGATGCGTGTGTATGCACTTTATCCCCTGTACCTTTTATATTAGCACAAAGCGGGCTAATTGCGAATCGCCGGCGAGTAATCGGACAGCACTTCTCTCCAACACATTCAGTATATCCATCAGAGCAGACACTTGTTTGCTGATGGCCTTTCCTTAATCTCCAATTATCCTCTAACACCAAGAAATATTTAAATAAGACAAACATTTGAGAGATATTGTGTGGCCGTTACAGAAAAGGACACAAAAATTGAGAGAAAATGCAAAACAATTTCTAAAAAACAGGAAAGGACAAAGGTTTAAATGTTATGTCTGGCCTCATGCACACATATTAGTTTATCAGTGACATCATTTCCACAGCACGTATTTAATCATGATTTGTGGTTCAACTATAAACCGTGGGCAACCAATCATCAAAAGGACAAAATGGCTTTTAAAATAGGAAGACGGAAGCGCGGAGAGTTGATGCGCACAGATAGAAGCCGGGGGAAGAGAGAGAGGAAGAGGAAGAGGGAGAAGAAGAGTCGTTGATCTCATTATGATTAATGCAGTCAGACAGGAAAGCAACCGAGGAGAAAGAGAGCAAGAGAAACACGGAGGTGCAGCTTTAATGGGATCAATAGATCGAACATAAGTGAGGGGGTCAGTGCCTGTGTCCATGGTGACTCGTGCCTCACTGGCGAGATGAGTCACATCAAGAGTCTTCTGTCCATGCCTGCTCTCCTCTCTGACTCATCTCCTCTCCTCATTCGTCCCATCATCCTTCACCTTTGCTCCCGGCGACCAACTCCTTAAAGCATCGCATGCTAACCCACATTAAAAATGGTGGGAGATTGCCCAACAGCACAACGTGAGCATAAATGAGGAATCTTAGCACAGTGAGAAACGACAGCTACCAATACTTTCCCTTCCACAAAACCGCCAAGCCTGGCTTTCTCTTTTAAACAGGACCATTTTGTAACTCGTAATTCCAGTTGACATAAGTGTAGCCCCATGTCCTGTTTACTGAATAATTCACCGCGGCTCAGTAGGACACACTGCACACTGTTACCTAACCCCGTTCGCCGGAGACGCCGTAACAGCTCTTGAGAGAGGGAATAACAACATGTGTGAAGGTGGTTTGAAAGGGGGAGGAACTCAGAGGGAGATGGAGAGACCGTCCAGATGAATGGGATGCAGGAAAAGGGGGGGGGGCAGGTGAATGAAAAATGAGCAAAGCATGGATGGAGAGGGAGAATAGATGAAGGAGAAAGGGAAGGGAAGTTTAAAGCCTGAAAAGGATGTTTAATGGGCAGAGAGGATGATGAGAATGTTTAAAATGAAAAAAAAACAACAAATGGGAATCTGAGATAATGTTAGTGTAGGGGTCTGACGTCTTGTGGAAAATTACATTCAAACTGTTGAGAGAAATAGAAAACCTTTGCTTTCATCTCCCATAATAGCCTTTCACATGTGTATTGCATTCTATACCGGAGCTGCCAGTTCCCCTTTGCAAAACAAAGCACCAAAAATATCACTGCCAACACACGACACGTGCATTCACAGAGTTCTCATTTTGTCGCTGTGTGTGTGTGTGTGTGTGTGTGTGTGTGTGTGTGTGTGTGTGTGTGTGTGTGTGTGTGTGTGTGTGTGTGTGTGTGTGTGTGTGTGTGTGTGTGTGTGACCGTGTGTGTGTGTGTGAATTCAGGCTTCCATAGCTGTGGGGAGCGACGACTTCGCCATGAATAATTGAACATTGGGGAGAGAGACCTGCCGTCCAAAAAGCAAAATGCCAACTGCCAAGCTCATTTTATTTTAGAAGAAGAGGGGGAGGGGGCTAAAGGTGGAATACGAGGATGAATAAGGGGGGGGGGGGAGAGAATAAAAGAGGATACCAAAGTTCAGACGTGTAAAGCTTTGGCGGCCCATTAGATGAAGAAACAGCAGCTGGCCTTCCCTCCTCGATCTTCTCGTCTCAACAATGGCATTGACGACAAGGCCAGGGTCACAGGTCAGGGGTCAAGGTGAGGGGCGAGGTCAGATCCATTTTCAAAAGCTCAACAATAGACTAATAGTGTATAACCCCTGCTGGATAAACACATGTGTACCTTAATCGATCTTAATGCAGACATGAAGCGAAGCCGCTGAATGAAGAGTCAGCTGTCCGACGGGGTTTTAAATCTCGAGTCGTGATCTATGACCACTGAAGAGCAGATCACTGAGGAAATTGATGACTTGGCAGGTCAATACCGCAGATAACTTAGTTATAGTTTAGTTCTATAGTAGGCAAACAAAAAGCATTATAGTCTGGGTAAAAGGCAACAAAGTCAGAGTTGGAAACTAATATATCGTGGGTGGCGTTAACCAATCACGTACAACGCACCTAAAATTTCTCTCCCTCTCTCCACCTTTGCATCAGCAATGGTGAGCTTCAAACTCATTAGCCTATTTTGACAGATAAGAGGCTTGCAGCAGGAAAAGCCAGAGCAGCGGTGGGTTTTGCGGTTTATAAAAGCGATGTAATCGGGTTTGGGCCAGTGGAAATCTAAGGAGTTTAGGGAGAGGAAGAGTCACTGATTTGCGGATTTGAATTGGATTGAGAGTTGTTTAGAACCACATCTAATGTGGCAAGTAGCTGTAATACGAGAAGCAAAAAGAGAAAAAGATGGGATGGTGGAAGCCCGAGCAATACGTGATATAATTTGCCAGAAATAAATGTTTCCTACTTTTTTGTCACTAATTCTCACTTTTTCTACATTAGCCTTGCGTGTTTTCCTCTTTTGCCCTGTCACAATGATCTCTATGCGAAACATGATTTTTTTTTCCCCTTCCTAATTTTAATCCTCTCATCCTATCCCTCCTTCTACTCTTGCTGTCAAATCTCTCCAGCCACACTTTCAGATTACACCCCAATTAAAGGCCCCATAGGCAATCTGTCTGCATGCTGCATCTTGTCTAGAAACCGTGTGTGTGTGTGTGTGTGTGTGTGTGTGTGTGTGTGTGTGTGTGTGTGTGTGTGTGTGTGTGTGTGTGTGTGTGCCCATATGCAGCTAAAAGTACTATCTAATACGAGCATATGTGTGTTTGCATATGTACACACAGTCGGGAGCCCCTGTTAAATCCCACTAATGATCCTAGTTACACTTGTTGCCAGATTGATCAAAGTTTAGCAGTTGTGTGATCCATAGCCTTTTCATCTCATACGGTTTGGGGGATGCTGTTTCCCGTGTGTGTGTTTGTGTGTGTGTGTTAGCCTTTTTTGTGTATGGAGGGTGGCAAGGAGGTTGTTAGTTGGCACAGTATGGGGTTGTTGGCACAAACAAGGGCAAGATGCCGTGATCTAAAGACAGGGAGCCGGGTGCTGTCGAGGGCATTTAAGAAGAGTCTGTGTAGTGTGTGTGTGTGTGTGTGTGTGTGTGTGTGTGTGTGTGTGTGTGTGTGTGTGTGTGTGTGTGTGTGTGTGTGTATGTGTGTGTGTGTGTGTGTGTGTGTGTGTGTGTGTGTGTGTGTGTGTGTGTGTGTGTGTGTGTGTGTGTGTGATGCTGGTTATTGGCTGAGATTTGAGGTTTAAAGAGAAAACATCTCTTAATGGTCAACACCGGCAGGTGGACCAGAACAAAATCTTTTTGGATTGGATCTTGATATCAGGATAATATAGGATCTTGTTAAGAAAAGGATATGGGTAAGTAGGTGCAAAATATGGCTGGATTAAAAATGTTATAGCAGTTACTGTGGTACACTTGTGTATTAGCATCCGTTGTTATGAAGAAATCAGCCAGAGATATGAATCCAAAATGTATGAAATACCAAATCTGCACCAGGGTTGCAAAAGTCATGCATTAGAAAGAAAACCTTTAATAAATTAAAGCATTTCCCGGTTTTAGTAAAGGTTTATTACTGGTACACACAAGGGAAGAATTCATCTTTGAGTTCCAAGTCAAGCCTAAAAAACAAGCTTGATCTTTAAGTCTTGAAGAAAATTAACACCTTTTCTTTTTTGTTTTTATGACACCCTGGACACTCCTGCCACTCCCCTACCCCTTCATTATTTAATCCTTGCACAAAATAACTCATTATTTTTTCAAACGCCCTCATCTGTACTTAAAAGAATACATATGTCTTCATCTTTCTTTGTTTCTCCCACAGTAAACGCGTCTCCTCTTGCATTGTCTGCCCTCAGGCCTTTTTCAACATTCCAAACAGAAGTAAAACTTTGTTGTCTGATAAATAATATTGCACTTGTGTTTGTCGGAGGGCTGGCCTGATGTGTAAGATTGAGATGGATGATGTGGAGAAAGACAGGGGGGTGGGTAAGTGGGGAGACAGAGGGGATTTTAGTACAAAAAAAGAGTAAATGGAAGATGGGAGGGAAGGGATGAAGGGGGGAATGGAAGCTGGAATGTTTATAGACATTCTCCTTCACTCAGCTCCTTGGAACATTCATCACCTGGACAGAGACCCTAACAACACACACACACACACACACACACACACACACACACACACACACACACACACACACACACACACACACACACACACACACACACACACACACACACACACACACACACACTACATGATCTCATCCCTTTGCTTTACGGGGTATTCATTTTCAGTAAAAGCACTTTCCTTACTATGTTTGATTCACCAGATGCTCAAGCAAGCATTGGTGTGTGTAAACATACACAAACACTTCCACACACAGTTTTCCAACATGTAATTTTTACAAGATATGATACAATTTATGGGATGCCACTGTCAGAGCGACCAGTTTATTCCCGTGTCCTGGGAGAATATTTACCCTTTGCTCACCTGACTATTAAGAAATTGTTTGCTTGTCTGTAGTTATTAAGGGGTTGAAATGATTGGTGGTTATGTAGATGTTGGTAAATAAACAGTGGGTAAAACAATCAAAATATATCAAAAATGTATGGATTTTCTTACAATTAATCACTCTGATTGAGAAGGTAATTACATGGTGACTCACCGCAATCATAATAGTTGTGCTTTTGGTCAGCCGCAGATCATTAAATACTGCAAATCACGCAATTAACCCAATTCATAATATGGAAATGTGGAGTCCATGAAGGAAATCTTAGCCAATAGAATACAGCCTCAGGCCTGCAGTGTACTGTAATTACCCATTCATTGCATCCCTGCCTACTCACACTCCTATTGGCATGCAAATATGCTACTGATTGACAACAACCAACTCCCTTCCTTGTTCAGGCATCAGTCCACCCTGCTGGAGACGACACTGAGCATGCCCAGTGCGATGATGTAGGGATGCTGCGCCTGTGTTTAAAGCTGATGGTCCTTTACTGTAGAGTAATTTACATCATGTGACGAAAGCCATCAAAATGATATAGAGATGATAAGTTACACAGGATAGAGCTGTACTCACAGTTAGCATCCTTGCCTTCCCCTTGACCCTTACCAGCCTCCGTAACTGCATTAATAATGAACCTGACGTCTTTCACGGTGTGTGTCTTAATGTTTATGCACTCTTTGTGTTGTTGTTGTTGTCGTTGTCTGGTATTGTACCTTATAATCATGCATGAATACGTTGTGGGCAGCAGCTGATTTGCAGCTGTTGTTTATCTCTGCTGCGGCTTGAATGTTCACACTAAAAATCTGAATATGCATAATATGACACCGCATAGCGCACAAAACAGAAGGTTAAATTGTGCACGCTAACTTCCCCCCATTGAGCCCCACAATCCCATAATAGTAAATAAATAGTTACCAGGCAACGGAGCCTAGCAACAGCAGGACTAGATGTGCTATCGCCTCACAGGAAACAGAGGGGAAGAAATGCCTCCACTTTGAGCAATGCAGACATTTATTAACGGAGGGCCCAGGGAGAACATCAAACTGAAATGGATCTACCATATCAGCCGTAATGTAGACACAGATCTGCTTCATACTGAATGCTACCATAATGGATTTCCTTTGATGTGTTGGTGTTTGGCGCTGACTACGGTTTCTGTTGCTGCACAAACACACGCTCATATATCTGCAAGGAGATATTTCCAAAAAGAAACAGATAATAAAAGGCATTTGAGGTCTGTATATGTGTGCAACAAGGTTGGGGAAAAAACAAGTTTATGGCTTCAAATTACCATTTTATATAGTGTCACTGAGTTCAGGGTAAGAAAAAGCGTTTATAGAGAACTATATTCTCCATGAACCTGTATTGAGAGGAAAAATAAGATGTGCTAGTTCTGTAAATGATACACAATGAAGCATGCTAATGCCATTGGCAGGTAGTTATTTACATGGGGGCCTCAGGGTTAAATGCCTTGAATGATGATAATAACGCTAAATTGGGTCATTCTTGAGGTTTAGTATTTTATAAAACCATCATTGCATTTGGATGTTTACTGAATCGTGCTACATTTGAACAAAAGCTGTATAGATAGCCTTGAGCGCAACTACAGTACATCTCCTTGATTAACTCTAGAGTACAGTCGGACACGCTCCCGCCAGAAGACAAAATGATTTTTTTTTCTTTCAACTGATGAGTAATTTCACTCCTCATCCATGAATCAATTATGTATAATCCCTTGATACAGAGAATTAGTGGCCATTTAATACCAGGAAGCTAAGTGTTTGAGTGTGCCGGGTTTGTGCACAGCGATGCGTGTCTGTGCGGCCACAGAGTATGTGATGATTTACTTAAAAAGGAGGAGTTATAGTGATCTAAACATGCTCCACTACAGAGAGCTGCAGGCCGTGCACATAATATACAAGACCATATAGCATCAAGGAGCTGTTCTCATAGTTATTCGCAGTGGTGATGTAGCAGAGGCATCAACAGTTCAGTTCTCTCTGGGCTGAGACACTTTGATCTACCAGAGCGCCGTGAAAAGGTTTTCATGTTTTACAGCCTAACGCGTAATCATTTTTGGCATCTATTGACTTAAAAAAGGAGGTGACAGATGTATTATTAGGAGTATTTAAACATCTTTCACCTGAGAAAAAGAAGAGTTTTGTTCCAGTCTTTTTAAGCGTATCGAGAAGAGGCCCAGAGGGCTGTCTGCTATCATTCGTCTAACACAAACAAATCCATATGAGATCATCCTAGGAGAAGAAAAGACAAAGGTCTGACGATATGGGAAAAAAGTGTTCTTGAGTTCTGGCTTCAGCATTTGGCGCAACTAAGGAGGCAAACCTTCATAGGAGATGGTTTGACTGACAAACAGATCAGCCAATCTGCTACTGTTAGGGGGAAAAGTAGCAGAGAACATTCCTCATTCAAGAATGATGTATATTGTGGGATTTTAAAGTTACCACAACCATCATATGTATGGATTCTATCAAATTCATTGTTTGGATGTTGCCAATGAGGGGAAAGCAGCAGCGAATGGGCAGCCAAGCAATGACGATGGGGGGCAGGAGAAGAGGTGACATGTTTGGGTTGGTCTGCCAGGTGTAGGAGTGGGCAGCTGAGACTAAACTGCAGTAAAAACCTAACGAGGAGGAATCTGGAGAGCCAGACCAGATGGAGTGGCCATAGTCACTTGTTCGCCTGGCACAGCTTTTAGCCTGTTAGCCAAAAACAGACACAGAGAGATTTACTAAAAGATAAAGACAGAACGAAGGCAGGGCTGTTGAATTTGTGACTAATGGACGCCTCAGTTTCTTCACTGGTTTATTACACATTAATGCACATTTTCTCCAGTCTCTACTTCATCTTGTCTTGATAAGTCACCTCTCGTCTCTCCCCTCTGCCAAAAACTTCGTCTGATTGTTATGCAGCGCATTTTGCGACCCTTTTCTATGTGCTCAAGGCTTAGATTTAATGAAGGGGGAGAGGCTGAGGACATACAGGGTGCAAAAATCTATGAGTACATCTCTGGGGAGGAGCGTAAAAAAGACGAGATGCCATGCTGAGTTTCAGTCAACAATGAAAGCAGGAGGTTTGGGGTGGTGATCACATCAGCATGTCCTTGGAAGTCAAATTTCCGACGGTGCGCGAGTGTCAGTAATCAAAAGATGTAGAAAAAGATTAAAGGTTGTTTTTTTTTTTTTAAATGTCCATTGCGTTTGCTATTGAGAGGATCCAGACAGGTTCCACCAACACAAAAACACAAACTGACACGCAGCAGTTTTTGGGTGCTGCAGAAATGAGTCAGTCTTTGACC
Organism: Antennarius striatus; assembly: GCF_040054535.1. Taxonomy (NCBI): domain Eukaryota; kingdom Metazoa; phylum Chordata; class Actinopteri; order Lophiiformes; family Antennariidae; genus Antennarius; species Antennarius striatus. Next base: position 4,857,643 of record NC_090797.1, read on the forward strand.
AAATACAAATACTAGATTGAGGTTGTGTTGGCTGATTTCATGCTGGAAATACAGAGACAGATGAGAAAGAAATAGGTAGGTATTCCCATTGGCTTGAATTATTTTGACACTTTGTACTGCACAACAAGAAATAATGTTGTATTATTTCTTATTTATTTTGAGATACATAAGATAAGAGGCAGGAAAAAAGAAGCTAAACCAAATAGAATAAAAGAGTTTGACAAATCTTCTTGTATTAGATCAGGTGTCTCTCCTCTTTATTATATTTCCAATTATAGTAATGAATGTTCATAAACTCTCCATATCCTCCAAATAGCACAAAAACACCCACACAGTGAAATCGCTGCTTTTTTTGCTTTTTTTTGTTTTTGTTATCTATATTAGACAAACTGCGTGTCCGGTCTCACAGCAGGGATAAATATCGAGCAGAGAAGAGCTGGCAGTCGCTGAGAGCTAGAGTGAGTGATGGAGCGAGATGGAGTGGTGCGGAGTAATTGCATCACACAACCAACTGCTCAAAAATAGTCTCTCCTAAAAAACAATTAATGAAGTGCTGCACTACCTCCTTCCCTGACTTTTTGTTGGCAGGATTTGATGTGATAGGGCGGGATATATTCATCAAACAGCCTCATTTTGGGAGCCACATGCTAGAATACTGAAAAACTATAATGCTAACAGTGGCAGAGTGAGAATTAGTACCACTTACTCTTCCGGCAGGAAAGACTTGAGCATAACAACAATTAAAACTGCAATTCATAGTACTTGTACTCTTTTCAATGAGTATTGAGTCCTTCTATCAGGGGTCTATCAGGTTGCATATACTTAACATGACAAGGGACCTTGTTGGATAGTACCTTTTGATCTTGCACTCATATGGGTGTGTCACTATTGAGTAAAACTATATAAAATTATGTGTTAATACATTCTTTAGTTGTGTTAAGAAGAAGCTTTTGCATGCCATGAATTAGTTGTCAAAAACTGACAGAGGAGAACCACTCCTTGTTAACATGGCTAGAGAATGATGGCTAACATGATGGAGGCAGGATTCACCCTGAACAAGTTAATAGGTCATCACAGAGAAATATTGAAAGACAAACAACCAATTATAGTACATGTTGTAGGGGTGGGAAGAAGCCGGAACACCTAGAGAGAACCCATGTAGACACAGGTCTAAGTCTGGGTGGATTTAAACACAGGCTCTTTTTGCAGAGGCAACAGTGCTACCCATTATGCCACCATACTTCCTCATTTTGCACCTTATTCTTTAAAAAAAGGAGCATCTGCAGGTTGGCAACTGCCATTATATGGATGCAGGAAGACAGAAAAATCCCATAATCCATTGGAAGAGCTGTTGTAACCGAGATAAAACTCCACTTATTAAGGTCTGTGCTGAGAAGAGAAACTTAGAGGGCCAGCAGAGGAGAAGGCTGCGAGGATAGGTATTCTGTATAAGGCTACAGATGTTATTTTTTATTTCTCGTCTTATTTGCTGTTCTCTCCTACCATCTAATTTATTTACTCTCTCCAGCTCTTCCCCTTTTCCATCTACGCCGTCATTGTGTCTTCGGAGCAGCTTCGCTACTCTAGGCACACTTCAAAGTCTCGCTGTCAGACAGACAGACCCAAGGACCCTTTTAAAGATGTTTACGCTGGCATCTGCTTAATGGGCGAGTCAGAGTAATCTAAATCACAACTCCCTGACACCACTGCAGCTTCATTGGAGGGCTGCGTGTGGGCATGTGTGCGAGATGAGTAGGAGTACAAGCTGAGCAACATAAGAATGTGCAAATAAACAAAACAAAAACAAACAAACTGCTGGGAGCTGATGGGAGCTGAGAGATGCAACAGATAATTTGGAAGAGATTCCATACATGTGGCAGAGAAGAGACATTTCCAAGCAAGTGTCCACGGGAAAAAATATGGAAATATCTCATTCATAAGTTATGGATCTTTTTCTCCTCAATGTATCTGCAATCGATTTGAGTTCGGCCATGCACACAAACGAGCGCTGCTACCCCCCCCCCCCCCCCCAGATGGCATCAGTATCATTGGTACAAGCTACAGTGCAGCATATATCCTCCCCTCTGACTGGCTGCTAGCATTTACTGGAGAAGGGGAAAGAATGACCCAGTTGTGAGGCAAACTGTTCTCTGCAGAGGGAGAGAAAAAAAGAAAAGGTAGAGGAACGAGAAAGGTGCGCGGGGGCATGAGTCGCCCCATGAGACCGTTGGTGTGCAACGATTGGCTACAGGCATGCAGGGAAAAGGAAGTAGCCGGAGAAGGGAGGGGAGACAGTGGAAGGGAGGGGGGCTCACCTGCAGTGGTGTGTCCTCTACAACACAGCAACACAGACTCAGCTATAAATCACAGGGAGATGGAAGGAGAGGAAAGTTGTCCAGAAAAGGATTGGAGGTATGGATGGAGCAAAAGAGGTAAAGGATAAGAGAGCGAGGGATGCGTAGATTCTAGGAAGGGGAGCGATTGCAGACATATGGGTGCGACATGCACTGCCACCAGCATCAAAACGGGGGGAGAAAATGGATCTGCTTCAACCAGCCATCCATCAATCGTTTTCAGAAAATCTATTTCACACAAAGTGATGAAAGTTTTGTATAGAGTGAAATGAAAAAGAGAGACTACACAACAGAGAGAACATTGCTTTGTGTCTGGTGAACCAGCCTTTGAATGAAAAGGACATCGATCTTAACTTATCCTCGATCATAATGAACCGTACATTACGGCTGGTTGTGATTGTAAACTAAGTAATATCCCCGGCCATGGCATTAATATTTAGGGAGATATTGATGGGAAATAAATGTCTAGCCCTGGCAGGGTTGGTGCGAGCCAAATATCCCCCATGTGACACAGGAACACACTGTGTGATTAGTTGCTAGACATTGTATTGATTTTCTACTGCTGAGCGCAAAATTAAGAATTGCCTCGCAATGATTCGGTCCTTGAACACAGCCAAATGCCAACGCATGACATAAAAATTGAAATTATAATTAATAGATTTTAATTTTGTTGAGGTGCAGCTACTATAACGTTTTTCTATAACATTTAATTAATGATACATCACTTTAAGGAATTGTTAATCAAGAGTGCCTTCACAGTCTTCTACACAAGAGTTTTTAGTGCCACTTGAAGGGATTCCAATGCCCAGAATAAATTTTTTTTTAAAAAGACCATCTGCAGAGGTGGATTCTTAGCTACTAAGCAACCTTCGTCATTAGTTGAAGACTTTGCGAATGGTTAATCATGTATTTGTGGGTGAGAGATAGCGAAATTTACAGCATTTCTCTGTGGTTACCTGTTCAGCAATCCATCAGCAAAGAAGAGAAAGCTTGGACATAATTACATCCCTATTTGCTGGCTTGACATAATCGCGATGTGGCTGGAGAATAACGGGAGTGATGCTAATTAAGCGGGTGAGGAGAACCAGGCTTTAAGCGTGAACATGACAGGGCGGGTTCAAAAAAGAAACTCTCAGATGTGTTATGTTAGCATGAGCATTTCAGAGATGTAACCGAGCAATTATGGTTTGCCAATTGAGGCATGACTATGTTGTCAACTGCCTTTGCGAGCCTGAAACTATGCATGTTTTGCTGCACGGATTTTTTTGAAGTATATCTTTGATACGGTGATTTTGTACATTCCACTCTGCTTGCTTCTGAGCATCATAATAACATACTCATACGCCAGTTTTACACTTGACCTGTCTTTCTATGTAGATCAGGGTGTTTGTATAGATAAGCTAAAAGCATAAGAATATGCAGTGCATCTTTTGAGGTTGATTACCAAGTTATGCTAGAAAAAGAAAGAAAATGAGAAAACACGGCAGCCTGAGAGGAAAAACTCTTTTATTTCAGTGCACTAAATATATTTCTGAGATGCACTTTCCTGGTTTGACAGTTTTGCTGGACGGAGTTGAGGTTGAGTCACGTTTATGCAAATATAGATATCAGCGGTCCATCATGTTACCACATGCACTGTGCAGCAGGAACCTCAGAAATGAACAGGAACCGTTGACTTGGCTTTGCATCTAGTTTGCATGCTGCTTTAGGAGCCAACTGTGCACAGTTTGCTGGATCACTATCACTTTTTTCACAAGGGTGCCGTTGCTTCATCCTGGGCTTGGCACCACCCATGATGACTATTAGAGCTTAAAGAGGTGAAAACAAGCCAGATAGTTTCCCCCCTTTAACAGAACGATAATGGCTGCAGCCACACCTTCCTTCATCGCTGTCGCAGTGCTCTAGATATCTGGCTATTATGGACTACACATGACCCAAAGAGAGTTTGACTAATTCAAAAGCACTTCATGATATAGGCCCAGTGCCCGCCTGGCGAAGCCATCCTCGCCGAGCAGCTTGTAAACACTCACAGGATGACTGCTTTTCTCACTGGACAGCCATACCACATGCCAATTAGAACAGACAAAGGGGACAGAGGGAAGGAGATAATAAAGTAAAGATTTGGGAGGACAGAAAAGAGAAAATTGCAAGAAACAAATGGCAGAAGTACTAAAAAGATGAAAGGAAGGAAGGAGAAAATAATAAATAGATACTAAAAAATATGCACAACATCATCTAGTATTCGCTGTTTCTTGGGGATTGGTATTTTAACATAGTAGAGACTGTATTCCCCACTATTTGAAACACTGATGAACAAGCTGCATGAATATTTAAAGGGATTCACAAATTACGAATTTCCCCAGCTTCGCAAAAGCCAAACCAACAATTTCAATTTGCTCGCTGTGGTCTGGTAACTCTCAGCAGACATTAGCAGATTCCAGGCATTGTTAAGATATACTGACCAAAATAAAGCGACAGCCTCATCAAAAATTTAACTTATGCTCGTTGCTGTTGCTGTGTTCGCGTCACGCCCACACACGCAACAGTCTGAACAGTCAAAACATGGCAAGATTGCTGAAGACTTTCCCTCCACTCAGGAGGAAATGCATTCGATTCGAAGAGAATAATGCACTGAGAATTCTGTTCTCCTCTAAGGTCTGACATTTCTGAGATTTTCAACTATTTGCTGAGGAGAAATGTGAAAATATACAGAGGGATATGTTGCTTGCGAATCCGAGCACAGATTTCACTCCAGCCCTTAGATTTGTTTATTTCCCCCGAACTTGACTCATCCTCTCATCAACCAACCTTGTCTTCACCCTGAGCCAGCAACACATCAGAGTCAACTACAGTTCAAACTGCCAGGAAACAGAAGGATCACGCTGAAGTTAGTCATTTTCTCCCTCCGACTTCTCCGCCAGCTCAAGCCTTTTAACTCCACGTAAGCGCCGCCTGGAATAGCCACTCACTCACGGCTCAATTGGCGGCCGCATACTGGTGCTCCTCTCAAAAAAGGTGCAGACTCACGGGAGGAAAATGAACATCAGGATATTTCGCCACACTCTAACCCTCTCTTCCAATCAGACAGTGTTCCCTTTGGCCTTTTCTCGCCATTCGCTCCATCTCCAATCGTTCTCGCCCATCTTCTTTGCCCGCCAATTTTGCCCAGTCCACTCGCTTCTCTGCAGGCATTCACCCACTCAACTCCTCATTTCTGAAAAGATCTGCGTACAAAATATATCCTTGCATGCCTTGTGTCTGAATGCTAATTCAGTTTCATCGGAGGGTCGGAAAAGAGTTTAATAAAAAAATATCCAGCAGCGTAATATTGAGTTGACATTCCAAGGTAGTATAATTTTTCTGCTAAGGGCTGTTGTAGCTAATCAGTAAGTCAGAGCAACATCAACAGCATACAGGCTGCAGCACTACATGAACCATGATTCATAGCTGGAGGCTCACCTTTGTGACAAGCTGCAGCAATACGGGAGCTTTAAGCAAACAAGTGATTCTGACTCGTTCTGTGTTATGAGTGCAAACATGATGCCAACATGAAGGAAAGCAGCTGGTTACCAAGATTGGTTGTGTGTCCGTGTGCAATTATAGGTGCTTGTGTGTGTGCATGTGTGTGTGTGTGTGTGTGTCTGTGTGTGTGTGTGTGCGTATGTGTGTGTGTGTGTGTGTGTGTGTGTGTGTGTGTGTGTGTGTGTGTGTGTGTGTGTGTGTGTGTGTGTGTGTGTGTGTGTGTGTGTGTGTGTGTGTGTGTGTGTGTGTGTGTGTGCATGGACTACTGCCCTGCTCAGCCCCTGGCACCTCATCAATTATAAAGGAGCCCTGGAAGCGAGGGAAAAGGCCAAGCTACTGCAAAGGTATCTATAAATACACACCTGAATGACACACGTGAGGCGAACCGCTATTTTTTGCATAGAGCCACATGCACGCACAAAATGAAGGTTGACAGTCCAACACAGTGAATGCACAAGCAATGTCATCCGCCCCATCAGGACACTTTGTGTAGCTGTTGAGTCAGGAAGAGAGGGCGCACAGTCGTTGCTCCCCGCTAACCTGAGAGCCATGTGATACTCTGTCTAAATCAGGAGAGATTGCTTTCCTCCACTTCCCTCCAATCTTTCATGAACTTATCACTGCGTATGTCCGGCTGGACAAATGGAAAAGTTAAGGTGTGTGTGCAGGAGTGTGTAGGGGGGTATGTTCTGTAATAGCATACAAGACATGCCCTATCACTCTTGGGTTACCCCTTGCTTTCTCCTTCCATTTCCCCCCCTGTTTCCACATCCCTACACTTTTTTTGATTTGTTTCTCTCTTTTTGATTATGTGGCCCCCAGTTTATCGCCACATCCATCCGTCTCCAACTTCTATTTTTTACCCTCACCATGTGTCGCACAGACATTCTCCCAGCAATATCCCTTCTTTGCATCTCTCCATCTGTTTCACGATCACGCGTCCGTCCATCAAACCGCTTCTATCTTCAACTCCTGCTTGTCTTGTTTTTAATTCCAAGACTGGTTTCATCCTCTATCACCGAAGCTGTGCCCAGTCTTGCTCCATTTTTCTTTCTGCCTACAGCATCTTCCATTCCCGGACTGTTCATTTACCCTTCCGGCATTCAAGTCTATACCCCATATCCATGTTGGTAAAAAAAAAGCTGGCTACAAGATGAGGGGGTTTTGTGTTGGCAAGTATTGTTTAGACACACATGGGTATCCACATCTACATTCTGATTCTCTTCCCAGGCCATTACAGGACCTCACTTCTCATTAGCTCCCATGGTTTTCTGCACTGAATGGGCTAAGACATACACAGAGGCTCAAATGCAGACAACTCTGAACAACCACAGAAACAAAAACACACAGATTCATTTCCCAAAAGGGAGAAATTGGAGTTTGGAAGGGAGCCCAGGCAGTGAGTGTGCACCAAATGTGCACCATGCATTCACCAGAAATGTATGTGAAAACAATTGGCCCAAGAACAATGGTGCATGCGAGAGTACCGAGGAGCATTAAGTAAAGCGTGGTGGCAGGGGCTGCTTAGCGGTTCCCGCTGAATGGTTCCCCTTGACGTGCCATTCTATCACTCAAAAAAATTGCAGTGCAAAACTGGTTTGGTGACAATAGTTAATACAGCAAGACGAAAACACAACCACATCAATATTGTGTGTTCAATCAGATCATCTTAACACAAACGCACTGCATTGAATCAGCATGATGTGCAGCTTCCCTGCAAATGAAATACAGAGCATATTGCAACATACTCTCAGACATGTGTGTCTCCTTTACATACTATCACGTGCTGCCATGGCAACCCACTGGGATGGATTTTGCGTGTGCTGCAACACTTGCCGGTGTAGGGGCAGCAATGCATACACACAATGCCAAAGCGACTGGGCAGACTGGTGAGGAATACTCAGTTTTTGGAATACTGCTCGAATATAGCAGCAGTTTAAACCACTGGACTGAATTAATAGGGTCGTAATGGCTGCTGGTCCGGGATGTGCCTCCAAGTGTATGCACCTGTGTTGAAAAGCATTGTGTTTGTAGCCTACCAAGGATGGGGAAGGCAGTTGAATCATAAACCACCATCCACACACACTCACACACACATCCATGCAATGCCTGGCCGTTCTAAAGCATATTTCATCATTAGCTCTAAGCAGTTAATCCTCTGCTCCACTGACCACGGCTCAGCTCAGCCCATTTCAATAATCTGCATCTGGGGCTAACCAACCCATCACCCAGACACGCAAAGACAGGCGCAAACACCCCGACCCACACACAAAACAAGGACGCAATCAACTCACAAAGCATATGGGACTGGTCCAGAGCAATAAATAACTCCAGTAAAAGCTCTCACACCCACACATGCGTATATCTGTCCATTCGTAATCTATTATTCCAACAGCTCAGACAGATTACCAGACAGGGAATGCCACAGAAAACCATCCTCACAGTGAGATGATGCAGGAGGGATCGTCAACTTTGTTCTCATATAGTCGGAGATGTGTATTTAGTTTTACTACAAGAGTTTCATACACTTGCATGAAAAAAACATTTTACTGCAAAGTAGTATGAAGTGATTCCCTCCTATCTTCATCAGTTTTTTTGTTTTGTTTTTTTAAAAACCACTTTCAAAGTCAAGGCGAACAAAACGGATGATCTGAAGATTTCGGTGAGATGTGCGTGCCGTGGATTGAAGGCACGAGGGAGCGGTGATGAAGAGCGAAATAGCAGGGGGAAGCAAGTAAATCATATGTTTGTAATGAAGAGGGCAGCAGACAGGCAGTGAAAAGGAATCATTGCTGCCACTGGAGAGCATCTTGTGATTAAAATTGGTCATGGTTGAATCAAAAGTGTGACTGTTTCTCTCCCAATAACTACTATTAACCATTCAGCATCTGAATTGACCTGTTCCTCGCACATGCCTTATCTCCAGAGAACATTAAATGACAGATGCCTCCCTCTCTCTGTGTCTCCATACGATTCCTGCAAGCTTGAGTTCTCTCCCTTAAGTGGCTATTGCCTTGTAAGCTTTCTTTTTTTTATTACATCCCGCTTCAAAGCGGTGATGTATTGTAATTGTCAGTGTTCCTGTGTTCGTCCGTCCGTCCATCCAGTCATTTGTTACTCCACCAAATATCTTCGCAACCGCTGCAGATAGAAAGATGAAACAAAAAGCACATTACTCAGGCAGCAAAGGGGATCAAAATGAGATGATGACCTTGACCTTGAGGAAAAATAGGTCAAGGTCAAATTTCAACTTTTGTACACTCAAGAGCCTGATAAGATAGAAAGACGAGGGAGAAGGCCAGTGTAAGACCATAGATCAGAGCACTAGCTTTGATCTTTGACCTATGCAAGTAGGTCAAGGTGAAATTTTGAATTCAGGGGTGTTGCGGGATGTTGCAGTCTGTGACTGCATTGGTTCTTGTTCAGTCTGGCTTTGCATGTCCTACGTTGTCCTCTTCTTTCATTTTTTTCCTCGTCATCAGAATTCTCTCCATCTCTTCCCTTTGTCTCTGTGCATTTGTGTCTTCTTTATCTCGCTTCATCTCTGACTGGAACTGACTGAAAAGTGGTGGCTGCCCAACCAAAAGCCTTGCTCTTTGCCCTTTGAGCAAATGCTGAAAAATGAAGAGCTGTAGCTTCACTCGAAGAGAGCTGTATGTAGCATGGACTTGAAATATCTGGGATGCAGTAACACACATGTACCCTCAGCATTTTTTACCTTTTCTCTCCATACCATGCCTTTCTTGTTTTTGTGCTTTTTTCTTCTATCAAGTTCAAGGTTAGCTGCTCATTGTATTGAGCGCCAAAGCTCTCCCGTCAGGAAGGACAGAGAGGAGATGCATTAGCACCTCAGAAGGTGGTCCTCAATCCCATCTTTTCCCTCTCTTCACACCCCCCTCTTGTTCTCTTGTCTATCCCTCCAACACACAGACCCATGGAGATACAGAGTCAGCAGTAGGCATTTGGGTATAAATGTTTATGGCAGGCATTTGCACCTATCTCAATCCAAGCAGGTCCAGTTTGTGAGTATCAGATGCTTACCTGACATGCTAATATGTAGATGCAGCCCCACCAAATGACCATCAAGTAAACCCAAAGCCTGCAGGGGGTTAAGGCTTTCCCCTTGACCTGCTGCTGATCACTGACCTGCAGCAAATGGGTTTAAACCTCACCCAGCCACAGTCTTTTATCTCCATCACATCTCCATCTCCTTAAAGCCACAGACCAATGAACACACAAACTGACCGACAGACAGGCTGACAGAAACCATATGGTCCATTCATTTCCAATGGCAGGAGGTAGCCATCAAAGAGTTCTCACAGCTACTCCACTCTGCCTCGGAGAGATACGGACCGAGTCTGGGATGAAGGGAAAGGGGATGGGGAAATAATGAAGGAAGGGCAAACAAAGGCGGTAAATGGGAGAAGCAAAGAAATTAACAGTCTAATAAGAGCAAAGAAATAAAAGTTCATTTATTTAAAAGAAAAAAGCTGGAAGTGAAGATGCAAAGATGAATGTAAATTGTATGAATCGAGTCTCGCTCATTCGGTTGTTGGTGATGCTGGCTCGGAATGACTGTTTGTTGAGAATATATGTGTTGTAAAATCGAGAAACATGATGCTGGCCATCTTGTTTCCTATTGGTCACGGCTTCACGATCAAACAGCAGAGCGTGAGCACACAGATCACCAGCTTTGGATTTAAATCACAGATGATTTACTCATGTAGTATCAGTTGGAATTAAACATCAGGCTTTCTAAAATCAAACCGTGCAGTGCGGCTTAAGCTTTGTGTGATTTGAGGTTTGTCAGTACGTATTATGAAATTCATCTTAGATGTTTTCAATGGGGACTTCATTCCACACAAGCACTCAGAGACAGCATAGCTTATATTCAGCACAAATGTGTGTTCTCAAATTGCTATACACTCGAAACCTGGTGCACTTCAAGGGTAAGCCGAGGAATTTGGGCTGCTTTCTTTCTCAAATGACCAAGAGAATTTAAAAAGCATCAATGAAAATTAAAGCATATAAAGATTTTTTCCGTCTTAAATCATTCCAAAACTTCGGCTGATTTGAAGGCATTTAGATATGATAGCGAAGGTTAGCATTCAAAGCTAATGAATGTTTTATGATTATGGGAGTCGTCATCATAGCAGGGGCACAGACATGTCTGTGATCTGGTCATGTTAGCAAAAATTTTACCCTCCTATGAAAACTTCACAAACCAATCAAATTTAATTCACTCAGCTTCCCGCTCGGCTCAGCTTGAAGTCATAAACCAGCAGCTCTGACTGCTAACATTTAGCTCAACCCGAATACCGTCACATTAAAATCGGTTTGCTCACTTTTACCGTACGCTTGTATTTACTCAGGGTGACGTGTTTCGTCTCAGGATTATAAATAAGGCTGAGAAAATAAAAGAGAGTGATATAGTGTTAGGTGAAGGGGGAAGTGAGAGAAAGGAGGAGCGTGTTGAGGAATGGAACAAGTAAGGAGGACGAGTGTATATAAATCAACATCCATTAGCTGAGGGGTTATAAAGTCGCTGATGAAGTAGGTGGACTGACGCTCAGGCCTTTTATTGTCTTGTTGTGGTCTTTTATTGCTTGTGATGTCATCTAATGGTATACAGTTAACGACATGGGAGGGGAAGTATGTACACAGGAGGGGCGGATCGGCCTGTAATGGGAATGTGTGTGTATGTGTGTGTGTGTGTGTGTGTGTCTTCACCAGAACTGACATTAGTTATTGATAACCTTGTATGTGTGTCTGTAGGTTTCTTTTCTGTGAATTTACCATGTTTGCATAGAGTTGTGATGGTATGGATTTTTTCTTAACATGATGAATAAGGAACACATCCCAGGAGATTAAGGAGCCAATCACAATTTTTTTTTCTAAAATATATAAATGTGATCTCGGACCTGGAGGGATACTAAGAGAGTAAGACAGACCAAAGTGTGCATCAGAAGAAACCATTGAGGAAGGGGTTTATTGAGCAGCACGGTCATGAAGCTAAGTAAATGCTAACAATACCGTTGGGCAGGTCATCTTGGTTCGAATGCAATTAGATCAATTCAGCCTTAAACCGGACAAATCCAAACCTAAGACTTTTGGTTATTAGTTTTCTTTTTTGAAAGCAGTTATTGTGTTCTGTCGCCATCCGCCATAAAAGCACATGATGCTCCGGGTTGAGTCAGTCATTCCTGACCGAAGGCCAATCAAACATCGTGTTCCCGACTGTGTGTCAGCGTTGATCTCATAAGCACTTTGCAGCAGAATAACATGACTGACCCCTTAAAAAATTTCTTCAATCAGCCGTCATTTGGTTCTCCAAGACTCCATGAGCAGACAGTCAGTTCATCACTCATGTGTAGTTTGAATAACAATAAAATAAAAATCACGCAGATACAATTCCCTGAAATGTCAGGACGTGGTTTTTGAGAGGGAGGTCTGGATAAAAAGCTAAGGGAAAGGGGAAAAAACACAAACACTAGCAGATAAAAGAACATTTGGGACATCCTGAGGTAAAAACAATGTTCAGAAAAGACCTTAAATAACTTGGGATATTATAAGTCCTTATCCACTAGACAGATTTGCAATAGGTTTTAATCAGGACAACATATTTCTGTAATTTCAAACATCCCCCAACATGTTGGTTATTATAATAAAACATGCTGAACTGCTGCCTCAACCATTCTGTTCCCTGTGCAGAAGAAAATGAATACTCCAAAGCCCATAATTAACGAAAACAGTACAACTGCCGACCTAGTGTCAAGAAACACCTTTGGTCAAAGGGTAGCAAAAGCCAATTTTCAATATACATTTCAAAAATTAATCCATCTTCATTTGATCTTTATCTTTTGGTCCAGTCTTCCTCTGCTTCCTCTCTCTCACCCCAACTTTAAAAAAAAAAATCTTTTCTGTTTTTTCCTCCCCAAGCCAGAGAAGTTCACCGGCGAAGGCTCCTGAGAATTAGTCTCAGTCATGGCCCTACAGTGTATTTGTGTGTGAGTGTAAGAGAGTGGGAGTTAAAGCACAGGTGCCATCACCCTTCTATCACACCTATAGCAGTGCATCATCCCATTATCCCAGAAAGGACTGCAACATGGGGGTAAGAACACAGGGGGCATGAGGAAAGTCCAAGGTGGAAGCTACATCTCATAACCCAGATAATCCAACATGGTCAAATCTTGTTTAGCCAAGGGTTTTGCTGTCACACAGAACGTGACGGTTGTGGTAAGACTGAGAATCTTACTACACAGAAATGTTAACATCCAACATGTAATTATCTTAATGAATGATGTATTTCATCCATTTCTAATGCGTCCATTTACCCAAAGAACAAGATGAGAAACTTTGTCTAATCAATTCTACAACATGCTGATCTGTGCTGTCTTGCAAGTTCTGCAACATGCTGATGCACGCTACAATCCGCCCCCCCGGGCTTCAGATTTTCTACGTCCAAAGTGAAGGAAATGCACAGTGGATACTCCTGATACTGGTTGTATACAAGTGTATGTTTGATATATGGTTGCAGTGGATGAAGAGGATGTTGAGAGATACCAGATAGGCTCGGCTCTAGAAATAAAACCCCCTCAGGGGTTCTCCTGATCCCCCCTTTCCTCAAAACACAGACACATATACACATTAAAAATCACACTGCAAAGTGCACACACTTCCTCCTTCCTTTCTCTCACGCACACACACACACACACACACACACCTCTTCGGATACAGCCGACTCAGCTCATTTGCCTGAAAGTCAATCTGCCTTACTACTACTGTCCTTCCTCCAATTCAGCAGTTCCTAATTCCCAATCCTTACACCTCATTCTGAAAGACAGAAACCAAAAACTCTGCTCTCATCAGTATAGCCATCTCTTCCAACATCTCTGCTCCTTACCTTCCTCACTCGGCCACTCTTTGTGCCCACGAAGACGAGCGAGTGGTTCTTGTAGACGTAGGCAACGACAGAGGTCATTTTGTCCACCACGTCGGAGAAGAGGGGTTTTCCACGCACCATCTCAGACACGCCCAATGGTGCATTCATGTCAAGGCCGCAAAAGTCATCGTCAATGGTCAAGAGCTGCAGGGGAGAACAAGGAGAGAATGATGCATTAAAGGTTTTATTCAGTTTTCCTCATTCATACAAGGAATACTGTTGTTTTTAATGAAGCTGTTTGTTGTACAGACATTTAGGCGACGGGGATTTTGGTGTAAACTAAGCAGGGTCTGGTATCATTATAGGGCATGGCTATCCAGATATAAAGCTACAATTGATGATAAGCAGGAAAGAGGATCTCCAGATTAAGACAGATAAGAATCAATATTTGGTGATTGAGTCTATTTTTACACGAAATATGGATAGGGTGAGAGTTAGCTTGGATTTTAGAGAGAAGATGTAAACCCTTTTGTATGCAGGCCTGCATACAATGAATGGTAAATGTGGAAAGAAGTAAGGAAGAGATGAAGATGGAAGAAGACCGCAGTCAGGCGCTCGCTCTGTAATAGTGCCAGAGGCTGCTTTGTCAGGCACAATTTCCCACCATCCACCCGGCGCAACAGCAACTGCAGAAACGCTGGTGCAGCAAGACATTCAATGTGAAATGATTCAAAGTGAATCGAGAGAAATAAAAAAATAAAAAAGAAAGAAAAGGAGAAGCACTGTGTCGTCCCACTGAGGCAAAGCGCTGCACAGCATCTAATATATGTGGGTTCATTTGATATGCCTTCTGTGCAGACATGCCGCTGTGATTTTGTGATAAAATACATACAGCACTTTGTGTTTGCATGCATGTTTTTAATCCTGCAGTGGGGGGGGGGGGGTTCATACCAGTCACTGTGGGCAGAATGAGTTATGAGGTTTGATAAGAGAATAATGGTGCTGGGGATTGGTCATTATTCAGGGGGCTATGATGGATATGAAACAGTGAATATAGGACTGAAGCAGGCATCACTGTTGATTAATAGCATAGCAGTGGGTTGCTATAGAAAGAAATTCCTTAGAAGTGGACACTGGCCTTACTGTCTTTCAAGCAGAACCAAACAATGCCAGCTATAAGATGAGATAATGGGTAGGAGTTATGAAATATAAACATATCTGTAATGACCCAATGGGACGAGATTCATTCGCAACTGGTTTCAGTGCTCAAATGAAGCCATTGGTTTGAGATGAATGACTGCACACACACTGGTTCATTACGGCTCATTAAAAGCAGAACAGAAGCCTAGCTAAAACTAAATGAATGTGTAATGGTTAAAGGACCACATCAGGTGAAGCGAAACGTTCAACGTCAAAGTCGAAAAAAAAATGTGAGAATGTGTTGCCATGCAAAATCTTTATAATAAACAAGCAAACGTTAACCAATTGGATTTTAAAACATATACAGTAATATAAAATCTGCAGTGGTTTGTTATGTCAAAGGTGGTCAGCTCTGGGCAGCTGGAGGGTCTTTTAGTTTATGTCTTATTTTCCATCCAAGCAAACTCTTTGGCTCTCTATCAATCTTGAAAACACCAAGTGTGTCCTCTCAACCTTTCACTAAAGGCCATCATCATCAGAGGCCTCGGATTGAGCAACAGAGGAAATATGAGGTCTGTTTTCATTAGACAAATGGAACATGGCTGGGCTGAGGCCTGCAAGGAGCTCCGGGCTATAACAAGAGGAGAGGGGGGGGTGAGGTATAAAGTGCTACGAGGATCGATTGAGATGACCTGAATTTGGGTCAAGAGCATGTCATACGGTTGGAGGGTCGAGATGAGGACAAAATGGAGCCAAACCAGAAACAGATGGAGGATGCTAAGAGACAGTAAACAGAGACAAATACTGGTGCATGGACACCCCCCCCCCCCAACCCGACCTTTTCAGAATGAGCCGTTGTCAAAAATGCACTCTATCCTAGAAGTCACATGATGGCTCAGGACTGGATTAATGATGCTCTGATGAGAGCCAGGGTCACGCCGTAGCATCACGATGAAATATTAGGTCGGTTTGTGGCGTTACTCTAAAAGGCTTCCTGACATGACAGGAAACACAATTCCTCTTCCTCTGTGACGAACTGAATGACAAGACAACACTCGATCAACACTCCTGTCCACTTAGTTTTACCTTCCTCTGCATTTGTAACAAACATTTTCTAGACAGAAACCTCTTCCACATGCTGCTGTCAGTTATAAAGGAGGCCCATCATCACAGGGTTCAAAGGTTAACGGGGTTTATTAGAGGCAAAACGAAGCACTTTGTAGTGTTTGGGGCCTCGGTGATCAATAATAAAAGCTGTAGCCATTTCTTCCATGATTGATCCTTTTTTTCCTGAAGAGTTAAAGTGGTTTTTATTACCAAGCGTTTCATTCTACCTGTTACGATTGACACGTGTGTGTTTGTCTGTGAGCGGATGACTGCATTTAACATGTGTAAAATATTGTGTGTTTGTGTGTTTTTATCTCGGCATATGCTTTATTATTTCTGCTGGTTTCCCAATAACTTCTGCCATGCTTCTCCCAATCTAATGAAATATACTTTCTGTCCGTCAGCCAGGCAGACACGTTTTCATTACAACACCACCAAAACCATGACAATTATAGTTGTAATGTTGCAGAAGGGTGTAGTCAGAATACCAAAGAATATAAATGTAGACTTTGACTCCCAATAAGACCGGTGTCATCTCTTCTTTCATATTTTATATCCATTTTCGCTCCTTCAAAAGCCTTCATTAATGCCCTTTCCAGCTCAAGGGTAAGTTCTTCATTGCTCTCTTCACAACTTTTCTGATAGCATGTCAAACACGAGCAACCATTGTGACTCTCGAGGCTGAATTCTCTTTGTGGTTTTTAATTCCAAGGTTCTCACTCACGAATGAATGCACAGACTTAATCGGATTGTGAGAACTTCGAACTTAAATGTGCAGAGTCTGTATGTTCTCCTTGCATCTGCATGGGTTCCCTCTGGGTTCTCCGTGGACGTCTATGGGAGTGCACACAGAATAAGCGGCTACAGGAATGAAACAAACTTCCTAGTCATTATTTATATCCCATTACAATTTCTATAAACATTTAAGACATGATATATGAATCTCAGTGCCCTGAACCCTGAGGATTTAAACTTATCCAAGCACAAACACTATTAGTCACACACCTTCTAAGTGTATATAAGATTAATAACTGACATGTACACAAACTTCTTGCTAAGGTGGGAGTCCCAGGAGAGTAAAATGATGGGGGGGGGTTGGGGGTTCTCCCTGAAGGCGGAGGGACAGGCGAGCTGAGTCTCTGTATTTGGACAGAGGCCAAACACCAAGGCAGAATCAGGTCACTCTCAGCCGTATCCGTCTCTCTGTTTCTGTTTGTCTAGCAGCTCCAGCACAAAGGAAGCTCTCTTCTGGACTGTGCAGAGGGATCAGCAGATACAAAGTGGGAAGAGAAAGAGAGGTGGCGACGGGCGCATGCGGAAGAGAGAGCGAGTTGCTCAATGAGATTAGTGGGGGGGGGGCTGAAAGAGATCTGCTCTCCAACGCCGTCTGAAGTACGGCCTAATCGGGGGTTTCAGCATTGCAAGGCGCCGTTCCATCAGCTCCAAGTTCACGCAGTTAATGACATACATTAAACCACGGAAAGAACTTCACGCCGCTCAACCATCGGAGTCTCCACTTTCTTGGAACTCTGCTGATTCCATTATTATAATCCATGCAGCACTTTCAAGGCCTTTCTTTCGCAAATCTATTCTTAACTTAAAGTCCTCCGCAAACAGTAGCGGAGTGATGGTTAACTTGTTCCACTATGGAGTTAGTGATTACATATAAAAAAGACCACTCGTGTTTGTTCTTTGTATAATCAGCCACTTGAACATCCCACATTTCCTCTTGCCCTACTGTGCTAAATGACTGGCCTGCCAGGATGATTGGCGGCACTTGAGAATTATGTCAAGACTAAGTGGGTTTGCAGCGTTCATTCTGAGATTTAATATCAACATTCAATTTAACGGCGCTACAACATTGGCAGTGGGATTCCTACGAGTCGCAACAACCTTGAGGCGAAAGACATATAAGAATGGTTATAACCTTAGCTTTGTATGTGTATGAGCTCCCAATGATCGAAAGGAAAATTAATTATCTTCCTTTTGAAAGATTCATTTGTGGTAGCTATACTGAACATCGTTTCTAATGTATGGGATGTTCATGTTGAGATATCATTCCTGTCATACTCAAACTGAAGGCCTTTAACAAGTGAAACCACTCGAAAGACAACAGTTTAATCTGTAACTATGCTTTTTCTGTTTATTACTCTTTTTTGTATTGTTTCTTTTACCCTGGAGACAATTTCAAAGATCAATGCTGAGAAAAATTTACATTGATCGAATTTACTGCAGGAATGTTGCATTACCATGCGTTATCTTTAGATAGGTCTACCTGTGCTCCAACTTCTTTGAAACTTGCAACACAAATACTTCATTTCATTTCATAAACACTCAACTATTTACAAACCCCGCTACATTTTAATGTTAAGCAGCATCTTCTCCTTCAGATGTAAGAAAATGTGTTTGTTTGGTTCAGACCCCAAAGATTCTTCAATCTGTGACATTCTCTGCTTGCGCCGGAAAGCAGTGGAATCACACCAGATGTTACGTTTCAAAGGTTTTAAGGAAGCGCTACCTTTTATTTGTTTGTGAATTTGAGGAAGAGAGCGTTGTGTATTCCATGGATTACTGGCCACTGTGCCAAGACATAGCCTGTCTGCCTGCTGATCCATGGTGCCCTCCATCACACTAGCAGCGCGTGACAGAACAGACCATTGCACACTACTAAACACACATGCAGACACAACGAAATATGCGATGCACTACACAACTTGTTTCCCATTTCCATGCATGATTTTCATATTTTCCTACATTTCTGCTTTGGAATCTCTCCAAATATTTCCGAATGGAGTCATCGGAGGCATCTTCGGAATTTAGATTTGGAAACAAAGGCTGCCAAAGGAGGAGAGAAGTCTTCCCACCAGTCAAATGTTCTTACCATCACACAGAACTACTTCTGATTAAACATGTATAAACATGTTAACGGGAACACATGCAGCAGTTAAAGATTTCAAGGAACACACTCAAGCATCAGTGTCTGGAGATTTGTTAATGTAGGGGAAACCTGATAGAGTGATCAGAATGACGATAAAAGAACCCAATATGTGGACGAAAAATGTAAAACATCTAGTAATCACAGGCACAGAAAAGATAATACACTGTATGTGGACACCAGACCACAGACACTTCCCAGGGAATGCCTGAAATAAAGTTGATTTGTGTGTATTGCTGGCAGATTTCAATGCGAGGAGGCAAGCTTCGATAAGCTTGTGAAAATTTTGTTAAATTATATTTGTGGATGCTTGTACCTGCCAACTGTTAGCTGAGCAGCTACAACGGATGATAAATATTGGTTGGGGAAAACATTTAAGCCATTGAACAGCATTTAAAAGGAACTTAGACATGACGAAAAACCAAGCCAAGACAGACGAGGCAGGCGAAATTAGAGGTATGGAGGGGTTATAATGGGATGTGAAATAATGGGAAGTTTCATCTAAAGCTGTTTCACATCTTTCAGGACAATTTTACGCATCAACAAAGGTATGAATGTTTGATTGCATGGCATTTGATAGTGAATAATAAATAGGGAAAAATAAATTTACTATTTTGAGAAATAATGCAGATATTAGAAGGTCCTGTTTGCTGGAAAGTAAAATAATGAATACTCAAGAGATAGAGAGAAAAAGCGAGAGAGAGGGGGGGGGGAGGCAGGGAGTGAATGAGTGAGTGAAAAAGGGACCGCAACAACAGTGGAGAAAAACAAAAGCAGCCATTTATCCAGTGCATTCAGGTGGAGGGTAGTCAATGGTCTGCTGCAGTGAAAGAAGTGGACGACATTTGCTTAATCACAGAATAATGATATTGTGATGAATTCTGACCTTTACAAGTGGTATCATGTATGGGGATTTAATTAGCGAGCCAGGCAGCCAGCAGGATAGCAGATATGTGGATGGAGTGGGGTGAGATGGGGAAGAGTGAGGTGGTAGGGGTGGTGGTGGTGGTGGCGGTGGATGGGTGGGAGTGGGGAGGAGGGGGGAAGGAGAAGTCTGGAGGTTCTTAATGAATCCACGAGCCTCTCCCTTCCTGAGGATGTGGCTCAGACTGACTCATCATCAGCGGCAGCGTCTGATTAAGCCGTGCAATCATGAGGAGGGATGGAGATGGTCAGCGAGAGAGATAACGCCAATCAAAGGTTGGTCAAACACAGAGCAAAACAAACAAAAGAAAAGAGCCAATAACATGAGGAACGAACCCTGGGTTGACGACGGAGGATGCAATATTGGAAGTGTTCCTCTCAAGTGAAAAATGAAATGAGGGAAGGGGCAGGGGGGGGGGGGGGATCATGTGTGTTCGGAGTACCGGGAAAGATCAAGACAAGGACTCAAAGAAATAGCAGGCGACTAGAATAATCTAATTAGTTGGACTTGATTCAAAATGTGAAGTCGATAACACATGACGAATGTGGAAGAATAGCCCGTGGCATGTTAGTTAATTACATGTAATTAATGATCATTAGCAGAAGGGATGAGGGGATGACCGTGGCCTGTCGGGGACTTACAGGCGACCTTGTAATTTTGTACGGGATGGGGGGGGCAATTGGGGCGGTTTTGTCGCCTCGTGCCCATGGAAGACATCATGAGAAGAAATGTAGCGGAAAGAAAGACAGACTCAAGGGGAGGGCAGAATAACAGAATGACAAGATGGGATGGTGGTGACTATTTTTATGAGAACATGAGTAGGGCAGGCAGAACTGGGGGGGAACGGGGAGGGGGGGTATGCAATGAATCAAGGATGAGAGAGGAGAGGGCTGACTGAATTTATAGCAATGCCTCTGTTTTGATGTTCTGTTTTTTTTCTGCTGACACAGTGAACATGTAGAGAGCGGGCAACGTTTTTTATAGGTCACATGCCACTTCACAGTGATCTATGGATGCGGGTCCTTTGCAGACTTATACTGTTGAGAACGCATTATGTGGTTCAGCCAAGTATGGCCATTCGGGGGGGGGGGGGGACGCATCCGCACTCGCTCCCTCGCTCGCCAGCTACTCTCTCTACTGATCTCTCGCCCATCATGCCTCATGCCAGTCCCTACACACATACGTTTTCTAACTTCCTCCTCTTTCCATCCCATCCACTCCAACTGAGAGCCTCTTAAAGATAGTGTAAAGCAACAAAGGTCTGACAGCAGCGAGCGTTTCTCCTGTCCTACTCCAGCTTGTAAATTACACTCGTGTCCTTGAATATATTTACCCCCTACTGCAAAAGTTGCAATACCATATTTTTATACTTTGACACAATATTAAAGGTAAAACCACACATGCAAAATAAAGTTGTTCAACACATTTAAAAAAAAATGCTTGGAAGGATATGGGTAAAAATGTATATGAGTTGCAAATAATGGCCAAAGTTCCTCCTGAGTTACACTGGCTGCACCCAAAAAAGAAACAAGACACTGAAATAACAGCTCTTCTTTGGGGGTGTTTAAATTACAGCAAGACTTGCATGCATGATAAACAGTGATGAAGCATTTCTTCTCAGATGCACATGTGCTGGAACAGGCATCGCTGAACAGTATTGATTAATTCTCACTGAGGAGTCACACAGTCCCCAGGATAGTATTCAGTAAAGTCTAATCCATTGCATAAACTGGATCTGCATACATGCCGTTTGCGGAAATAGTATATATGCTTTAACTAGATAGTATAATTTCTCATAGACTCAGAAAAGATGAAGCAATTCTGTTGAAAAGGCCAGCATGAGAGTTGTGAAACTGAGACACGAGTTGTAAAGGAGTGAGTAAGACTCTTATTAAATATTTATGTGTCTTATGAGTGCAGGAAGCCATAAAACACCGTGGCTTCCAAAATGTTCTGAGCAATCTTGTTTGGTGCGTTCGAGAGAGAGTACAAACATGCGTGTGCGTGTTCGGTGTGTGTCTGCGCTGGTTTTCTACATGCAGTGGGGAAGACGATGGTTGTAAACTACATATCTAATCATATCGGAGACACAGAGATTCCAGTCATAAGTTCTTAAAGGAAGCACATGAGTTAATCAGGATTGGACAAAGTAATTATTCTTTTTAAACTATTGGAAATTTGGTCAGAACATGTAAAGCTCAAGAAATTGGATTTATACGTGTGTTACTGTGTTAAAAATGGACTCCATATTTCTGTAATAGCAAAGCGTTATCTGCACTTCAAAGAACACAACAGTCATTTTGAGAAATCACCAACGCTTTATTGTTGCTATGATTCTGAGTCTTGATCAGAACCACCTGGCCCACCTCACGTCTGCAGTAGCCATGCTGAAAAGTATTGTGGCACGTGTGTGTATGCGAGTCTGAAGTCATCCATCTCCTGCAGAGTCCACCATCACTTGTTCAGCAGGGTCTAATTTATGCGGTGGTGGTAGCGATGCTGTGGCGCATGCTGAAATGGCATCATTCCTCAGCGCTCACCCCTGTGTGCTCCCACACACTTCCTCTCCCTGCTGACAGCTCCACCCCCCCGGGCGTGATTTATCAGGCCCTCAAGCAGCAGACAAAGGCGCCCAGGAACGTGTGCCATGCCAGAGACGGATTAACAGATAAACACTGTGATTCCACAGTCAAACACACGAGAGGGTCAACTTCATAATGTCTCCAAGATAGTGCACGGCAAAGGTTAGAGCATTGACTTGGAGCAGCTGGAAGGAAATCACATTTTTGTTACTGAAATATGACCGGAGCTGAATTACGAAATTCTTTTTTAAAATATTTTTGTTGCTAAATGTTTTCACTGCAGCTCTGGTACAAATGACAGACGACTGGCCTAAATTATTCATTCATTCATTCACTTCTTAGTAAAATATTTGTGTTCTTTGTGTCGTCTTTCCTACTGATAAAAAGCTTCTCAAGGTTGAATTCAGGCATTTTCTTTTCAGGCACAAAAGATACTGTACACACCATTATGGAAAAGTTCCCCACAAAAATTTGCAGCGGCACACAGTGATCTTCATGCCGAAAACAAAACAGTTTGTCATTTTAACCCCACTAAATTGGCAAACGAGTATGGTTCATTTACCAACATGTGCACTGATCAAGGTCATTTTGTATTGCTTGAGGTCGACAGCTTTCATTAGACATGATATTAGATGAACAAATAAAAAAGAAATGAAACTGTTTTGTGTACTTGTGAAGACAAACTAAACATGCAACGACCAATTTAACCTTGTTTTTTATGTGCACAAAGTGAGAAATCAAATGAGCTGAATCACTGAATTTGTAATGCTGTTATGGAGAATGGAATTATGGTAATTTGGCAGGACGTTCACTTGCATTGTTGAAGGGGTGAGCGGATTAAAAGAGGCGGTGGATAGTTAAGATCTCATTGTAATATGACGGAGCGTGATCCCATCCATGAATGCAGCGTTCATTAAAGCCTAAAGGAGTGCGTGCAAATTCATCACAGTAACGTGTGGGAAAACCCACTGCTGATTTTCCTAGAGAGGCCATCCCCACAAAACAAAGAATTATCTCTGATTGGCTTTTTTTAATAGAATATGATGTAATACCCTTCCCTAAATTAGTGGGTTTGATGCATTCCACTCTATAGAACCGCTCCACGTCTGCTACTCTGGTAGGTTAGAGAAGATTACTGCAGGATACAATAGAGAAAGTGTG
Organism: Antennarius striatus; assembly: GCF_040054535.1. NCBI lineage: Eukaryota > Metazoa > Chordata > Actinopteri > Lophiiformes > Antennariidae > Antennarius > Antennarius striatus. The sequence goes on from NC_090797.1 coordinate 4,881,251, forward strand.
TACTTGAAGGTGTGTGTGTGCGTATACGTTTCTAGTGGTACTTACCGCACTGCTGCAGGGAATGTCTTTAACTTTGAGCCAAGCCAGGTCCAGTGTTCCTTCACCCTTGTAGCACGACTGCAGCCTCTCCTTGATTTTCTCATTGATTTTCCGCAGAGAGAAAACACACAGTGCAGAGTCCTGTGAGGCCTGACGCGGATGCCTCTTTTGGCCTTTAGAGAACACGGCAAACAGGACATCATCATCTGGTGCCACATCTAGCGAGCGCGCCAGGATGGCTCCGGCTTTGGACAGGTAGGCCGCCTCAAGTAATCGATATTCCACATTGCCACTGATGCATCCAATAGGAACTTCCACATAGGAGTTGAAGGCGGTGTCTGCCTTGCACAGACGGACTATCTTGGAGGTGTAGACCTGTTCCCGGCCAGCAGAGGAGGAGCCGGTGGTTGGTCCACCCCCCATTTCAGGCTGCAAAGTCAGGAAGTAGACAAAGTTCCCACTGGCAAAGCCATAGATGTAGTATATGTCAAAGTCTGGGATGACAGTGAAGGTATCTGAAGGGATCTTAATCATAGAGGCCACAAATTCATCATGGAAGACGTAGGCAAACATGCCATCCTCCTCTGAATTTCTGGCCAACTTGCGGCTAGAAATGGTCGGGAAGTATTCTGGTTTTCCATCCACTGCTGTGGCGACAAACAACATATCCGGAGACGCATTGCCATATGATACGATGACGCCAAACACGGAGCCGCTCTCATTGACACCAGAGAGATAGTGCTCCTTCTTGTGGAAGGGCTCTCCGAGTTTGAAGAGGTCATCTAGACGGAGAAGTTTGCAAATGCCCTGGTAGAGGCTGCCGCATGCCAACAGCCGGTTCTCCCGGTAGTCCATCAGAAGCATCTTGTTGACATTGTTGGTGAGCGTCAATGGCTCACTACAGGGCTGGACAATACGGGGTGGGTAACACTTGCGGTTGTCTTCATCTGGTCCAGTTTCGTGGGACACCTGGACTTCCAAGCCCGGGGACAGTTTATATATACGATTGACTGCTCCCAAATATACATTACCATTGCGATAGTCCACAGCAAGGTGGTTGAATGTCCACTCAGGGTTCTCAGCACGAAAAGATGCATACTCCTCTACCTCGAGGGATGCTGTGATCACCTGGGAGCCAGCACTGTGAGCTTGTGGGGCTTGCACAACTGTTTGTGATGTCACAGGAAGAGCCAGACTTGACAGGAAGCAGCAAACAAAAAAGCAGGTCCGTGTCCTGACGAGGGACGTCATAGCTGTGCTGAGGCTGGGAGTGATGAGGACAGGGACGGAGGCACAGTCCAGTACTGTTGGCCAATCGGGATCAAGCCTCTTTTGAGATGCAGAACATTTTGTATCTAAAGAAGGAACAGAGAAAACCCAGTGAGATCTAGCAACACAGGACTACACATTCCAGTCAAAAACCTAAAAATAAATTCTAATTTTGTCTGTCACAGATTAGAGCAGTAAATCATAACAAGGTATAATGGTGAAGAAGTGACACACTTGAGCCTCTAGCACAATCTATACTTAGAAAAGAAATAGGCTGCACAAAAACGAATTGAGACTGAGGCACAGTTGAGTTTTGAATGGCAGTTTGCAGAGAGATCTTAAGCCAATAGCATCAGTTCATGGATTGAGGAAGAGGTGGAGTAATGGATTGTCTCAGAAGAGGTGATCAGCATGGCTCTGCACCATCACTCTGCATGGACCCTTGCCCCTCTCTGCCTCTTCTTGCCTTTCTGCTCAAGTCGCTATGCACCTAATTGATTTTCCCCTTGGAGTGGCAATTTGCATGCTTTGGCGATTTCTCTCTTTTCTCCCAACAGGCCAGATCACCTGCTGACACTGCTTGCTGAAAAGAAAAAGGACCCTCTTTCTGTCTTTAACACACCTACACACACACACACACACACACACACACACACACACACACACACACACACACACACACACACACACACACACACACACATATAGAAGCAAGAAATTTATAGATAGAAGATGAACAATTAAGGAGGTAAGGCGAGTAGTTGCAGAAATAAGCTTTCCCTATAGTCTTATTGTCATTTGCAAAGCCTCCATATTACATATGCAATCATAGCACACAGGCAAACACAGAACAAAAATAAAATAGCCAACCAGGCCCTGTCAATTTAGAAAAAAAATCTATCTTCTGTCAAACCCCCCAACACAGATTATCTGGTAAGAAAGTGAGCATTTCCTGTAAACACGGCATTCCCCTGTGTCTGTTGCCGGATCATTAGGGTTCTCATGTGGCAGGCTGACATTATGAGGAGTGGCGTCCACCTGGTAAAGCCTAGGTATTAGCTTTCTCATACACACATGCACACAAATAACTTAGTCCTGCGATCCAAATGGCCTCTGGCAGTGGAACTCCACAGGGCAAACAAACAAACAAAAGCAAAGTGCTACAAATGTCACATAAAGATGTAAGTCAATATTCTGTGGGATATAGAATGTATCCTTTACAAAGAAAATATCCAACAGACAGTATGGGCTTTATTACATCATATAACAGTTAAAATATGTAAAAATTGTTTTTGGAGAAAAGAGGACACTGGGTTTGATACTCCAAAAAAGGAGTACCAGAGCTGAGGGGCCCAAACTGCAAAGTCTGGGTCACCTTTTATGACAGACTTTTGTGACTATGGGCCCTGCTGGAGGATCTCAAGCAGAGTTCAGGCTCATAAGGATCAGTCAGTTCTAAAACTCAGTGAAGGAATGATCTGTAAGCATAGATCTGACATGGTTGCTCCCTTGCTAGTCATTGAAAGCCTTGGCAGCAGCCTTTTTGACTGAATGCAGTCTTTAGATGTTGAGCTTGCTAATGCCAGAAGGAAATGTACTGTAGTCAAGTGTGGAAGAAATAAATGCCTGGATGATCATTTCTATGTCAGCAGGAGAGGGTCGTGGGTTGACATTTATTTGGTCATCTCAGTATCATAAGGAAAAAAAAATGGACTTGAAAAAAAAAAAAGTATTGTCTGTAGTGTCACAATCTAACAATATGTATAAATAGTATCAACAGTTTTCCTTTTCAAATTCGACTCATAACTATCTGCAGTTTGTTGTGTTAGAGGTGCAAGGAGAAGACAAGGACACTTTGAAGTGTCATTCATAATAAAACCTTGTGAGAACTTTTCTGTCACACTTCAATAAATCTTCAGCGACAAAAAAGAGAGTTTTATTGAAAAATGTCACGGTTGTGTTTTTAGCTCAAAGCAATAAATCAAAACAATGGGAATTTTTACTGAATCAAATTATTATTATGTTATTAAAGCCAAAAAACCTACAAAAACATTTTGTTTTTCCATTAAGTCCACTCTATAAGACCTTTTTACTTTGGTCGCTATTGAAGCTGCCGCCATAAATGTTGGCTCAACCAGACATTATCCAACCACGGATGTTATCTGAGGTTGATATCCAAGCAATCAGAAGTTGTGGTTGCGTCGAACGCAACATCGCTGCGATCTTCTCTCCATCTCTTGTCAAGCAGACAGAAAGGGAGAGAAAGAAAGAACTGAGGAGACAACCTCTCATCCATTTGATAAGAGGACCAGAGAGGAGCTCAGAACTGATGCAGGGATAGAAAAGATGTTGTGTGATCGTAGCTAAGACAGAGACGGGGATGCCGACTACACAAAAATACATTGCAACGGTAAATTGGTTTAAATCAACACATTGGAAGCCAGATTTGCCAAAATAATAGTTGCTCCTGAGTGAAAGCCGTTTCTATTTTTGTGTCCACCCACTAAAGAGAGAGCAAGTGGAATGGAGAGGGAGACAACAGGAAGAGGAGTTGAGAGGAAGGAGTGAGGAGTAATGTCAGGGCAGCAAGCCCATAATGCTACCCTAAAAATACACAGCGAGCTGCATATTAATCTCACACAGGAAAGAAGCACTAGAGCTCCCATCTCTCATTTAACCACCAGAGGGGATGACCAATTTCAAGACAAGTTTACTCAGCAGTCCCTACTAAGGCAAAATGAGACAGAGACGAAGGAGGGAGGACAAAAGGAAGCCGAGGAGAGGGGAGAGAATGGTGCGAGACATGGTGAGAGACAGAGGGAGAGGCTGTTATACCACCTTCTCATCCACCTATTCCCGTGAGAATAGATGCCACCATGCTCAAGAACAGCTGACATCCAAAACAAAAACAATTTTTTAAAAAAATTGAAAAGAAAGGCTCCCACGACTCTCCCTGGAGAAATACGTGACTTTTTCAAGCGAGAAATACTAAAAACTAGAAGAAATATTACACTCTCATCAGAGGTACCCTGCAATGGCGGCACGTCTGCCACATGAATCTGTGGGTGAAATGCAATTATTCTCCCTGACGGAAGGGCAATTCATTCAGACGCTGTTTGCCTTTGCCTCCTAATCATAATCATCAAATGCCATTCATTAAAGCTTGCTTTGGTTTTGAAGATTTATACATCAGACACACAAACACAAATTATTCTAACACGAAGTTTATCTTCATCCAGTTCCACGCCATTAGCAGATGTATTTTTCCTATATGCATATTATATTAAGGTCTGCTACTGGTGATGAAAAGAAGATAAAGTTGGGATGTTTGGTTTCATTACGGCGTAACATTGAATCAACTTGTAATTACGTTGATAAATAGTTTATCCACCTCTTAAAAAATACATATTCACTCTCACTGGACTGATGGAGTTTAGAGTTGGATACGGCAGATGCTAAAGGTAGGTGGGGCCTGAAGATCAGGTTATTTTAGAAACTTTTTATTTGTAGGGAATTCCAAAAAATCCTGTCAGCAACCAATAAAGAAATACAAAAAAACTTGCATATGTTATTTTTACATTTCTATTACATTCAAACATAAATAGGCCCAAATTAACTGTGCTTTGACTGAGTCTTCCATCGGGCTGGGCAGGTATAGCATGTTGCTAGAGTGTTTAAGTATAGTCAGACGTGATTGGCAGAAAAAAACAAATTACATTTCTTAATACTAACAAACTAGTTTGTTAGTATTAACCACTAAAGTTAGTATTCTGTTTTTTTCTTTCTTTTTTTTACATGTGGTTGTTTAGGAATACAACCATATAGATATCTGTTGAATGTCTAACTTCAAACGGATTTCCTTGTGTCCAAAAACTCCAGCTGGGACAACTCTGGAAAAAAAACCCCCACACATCCAGGGCAGCGAGCAATATTCCAGCAAGCAGAGAAAGAATCACTGTTAACAAAGAGTAGCCCAGGTAGGTTCAAGCACACGAATGCTAAAGCAGGTAGCCATGTTAGACCAGAGAGACAGACAGACAGACAGACAGAAAACCACAGCTTGTTCACAGTGTGTAGCCAGCTGCTAACTGCTAACTGGGCTAACTGCCAGATTTGTTCAAACATCTCACACAGAGACAATGACACATTTACAGCCCCACAGATGTCACAGACTACTAATGAATTCATGATTAGCACCGCTTCCACCTGACAGCTAAAAAAAAAAAAAGTGACATAAACTGCATTTACTTTTATAAATGTGTAATTTAACCATTTAAAAGCAATATCAAGCTTTGAGAAAGGAGATGTACAGTATTTATGTCTGAGCTGCACCAGGTGAAGTGGCATTGTCATGGTTAAATCCAATAAAGGTTGTTGGCAGGTGGATAAAATGTGACCCCCTTACTAGACCAGATGACAGTTTGTCTTTTCCGTCTGTCACACACTGGCTGCATTTATTCTGACCGACAGAAATATGACTGAAAACGTCTGACAAGACACAAACACGAAGTTAGGTTCAAAGATCAACTGCTGCAAATCGCCCTGCTTCACACACAAAGCATTCTGAAGCTGCAAAGCTAATTCCAAGGACAACAGTATTAGGCAAAGCTATTATGGATATGTCAGGAGCCATTTTTGCTCTGGCAAAGATAGTGTAATGGAGAGTCTGGGCCAGACATGACAATTGGAGGAGACACAACAACAAAAAAAGCGTGGCTTGACAAAATAATCTGCTATTTATGCCGTGACAGAGCATTTATTTTGAAGGAATTACTTGGAAATTAAGAAACTGTCAAAGTCGTTGGCAAACAGCTTAACTCCTCACAGTATAAAAACATAAAAATAACTATGACAATCATAAAAACACTAGGAGTCAAATGGGATTAGAAGATTATGAGTGAGTAAGAAGTGGGGTAATTACACATAAGCTTTTATATTCATGAAGATGAATAAAAGAGGTTTTTGCATGTGTATTTATCTGAGGTAATCTGTCACGGAGTGAATGGATGTGAATCAACCACAATAACTCGCACACATAGACCTAAACGAATAATTACATAACAACAGACTGAGATTCAGCACAATATGACTAAGGGAGACCGAAATACAACTAAATAGTACATAGCTCCTATGAGCAGGCAATTTATAGATTCACTAGACAGACTTCCTGTGACGAGCTGGCATCACAGGAAGTCTGCTGATATAGGCTCCAGCAGACCCATGATCCATAAGGCAGGTAAGCGATTTAGATGGATGGATGGTTGATAGAGAGATAGATTCATTTATGTGGTTTTAGAACTAATTCTGGCAGCTACCACTTTGTTTCTAATGGATAAAAAGTACAATTATGAGACTATTTTGTCATAATAGCAGCTTCAAATGAATCACAACCATTATTGACCATTTTAGTTCTGACATTTGTGCAGGTTTTTTGGGCTAGCATCCCCAGTGGTTAATGGATATTTGAGTGGCAGCTCAGTGACCCATATATTAATGTAGAAATAACTTACCATGACAACTTTGTATGTAACATTTATAAACTGTCTATCTCAGTGTAACCTTGGTCTTTACAATATGACTATTTTCAGGTTTGGTGTCAGCTGAGTTATCTTCAAACCCTTTCTTCCAGGCACGACTATCATCTCTCTCGCCAAGATATGAGCCAGCAATTAGCCTGTCGGCAGTCATTATTCTTAAGCGCTAAAATTAAAAATGATTAGAGTTATTATTTTCATTATCTATACAGGTGCGATTCAATGGCTCAGGGAATTATCCATTGGAGGAGGCGTTCAGTTGAAGCCTGGGACGTCACAGGAAATCTTATTTTTAAATGAGAAAAAATCTGTGTCAACACAGATGACCTCAAGATGCTATTGTTCTTAGTTGCATGCAGATTTCTGAGTGGCAATTATGTCTGATCATGTTTACTTGCATTTACTGTCATTTCTTTTGCCCTGCAGGACCCCAAATGGCTCAAAATACCCATTCTGACATTGTTAATTTAACACCGAGTGCCATTTGTGGCTTTTTGCAGCCACTGTTGTCTAATACAGGCATGTGTCTTTCTGGTTTACATGATATCAGATGGCATGGGTCAGAGTGGAGGATGCTGCTTGGCAGCTTTAGTTCCATCTCTCATCACCTGCAGCTTGTCATCTCTCCGGTGGATGTGAACAGTTGGTCTGGCATATGAAGGGTCCTAGGTGCACTGGGGAGAAATGCTTTGTGAGAAGGGGTAGTAGTTGTTATGGTAGGGGTGCATAAATGTTGCATGAAACTCATCTTTGAACTGGGGGCAAGAAAAGAGCAAAAACAAGTGAGAGATGGAGAGAGAGAGAGAGTGGAAAAACAAGAGAGGGATGGCTGTGACAGAGAGGCAGAAAGAGGTGACAAGTAGACAGAGATGTATGTCCCAAATCAGTGATGTACTGACTGGAATGCACCCCTGCCCCCCTCTCCCAAAACTCAATCCACCCCCACGCTGAGCTCTGGCACTGATCAGAGGAATAAGGGTCACTCTGCATCACAGTCACACACCAGTACTGGAGGAAAGCTGCGCTCCCCCAGCATAATGACAATCATAGATGCACCTCGTCACACACACACACACACACACACACACACACACACACACACACACACACACACACACACACACACACACACACACACACACACACACACAAACACACACTCTCCAATCTGCACACAAATACCCAGACCACAGCACACAGCAAGACACAAACATACTTGACAATTCTGCATAAAATACACATAAACAGAGCGAGCATACAGAACAAGAGTGCCCCATCAACACACACACACACACACACACACACACACACACACACACACACACACACACACACACACACACACACACACACACACACACACACACACAACACACACACAAAGTGGCACCAGCAGCAGCACATTATGCCCCCCTCCCTCCCCCCCGACAACAAGAATAATAATAACACTGGAGAAAAGCAATCCAAAAACAAAATATTTTAAGGCTTTTTTTTTTCAGTTTGTTGGTGGCTGGGGAAAACAAAAAAAAAGGCCTCTGTTATGCAAGGATGCAGCGCAGGAGGAGATGTGGGTGCATACAAACTTTAACCTTCACATAAATCCTTATGATGCATAAGAAAGATTATGCTAAACAAGCCCCATCGCCAAGGAATATCAGTCTGACGTGACTCAGGCAGAATTTTTTTTATAAAAAGAATGCCATCCTCAATATTTCCTTTCATTGTCACGCTATAATTCAAACCATTCCTTTAGGGCACCTGCAACACATCTCAGGGGAATGAAAACCAAAACGAATCATCATGAGCGAACGACATTTTCATTAAGCGCAAGGAGAGAAAATTAAGGATCAAAATAAAGAAAAATTGCATAGCCTCATCATCCACACAAACACAAACATGCACGTACACACACACACACACACACACACACACACACACACGCCTGGAAACAGACAGATATAAACTTAAATAACGATGGAGCGATCAGGCCTAACATGCCTGTCAGGCTAAGCTAACCCCTGGTGATGCACAAAACAGATGGTACACTCTTCTCTCTCTCTCTTTCTCTCCCTCTTTCTGCTTCACTCTCTTTTTGGAAGACAGCAGGAGAACACCAAAAAAAAAAAAAAAGAGATAGAGAGATGGAGGGAGAGAGAGGATAGAGAGACGAGGCTCGGTGTCCTTGGCTACATCAAGACGTGGATTAGCTGCATGGATTACTGTCACCAGATACCCCCGTCTAGATCGGGGTTAGGAGGTCTAATCCACATGGAGCCATTGATATCATAAAGAAAGCTTTAGGATTGTGCTGTCAACCGCGTGCATAAGAAATAAACGACAGAAAACTGAGACGATGACTTTATGTAATACAGATGTAGCGATCAGTGAAGTGTTTACAAGCATCAACATGCCACAAATAATCCACTAGGTTCAATTATTAAGTAAGTATCAAGGTTTAAAATCTCCACCTACAATTTTCTAGGGAATCCTCCACTGTTTCACTCTAATGAGGAAGAACAGAGTTTACACCACGCAAGGGCAACACTCGACTCAACGAAACAGACCATGGAGAGGACGAACAATCCAAACTACTCCGTTTTTCTTTTAATTCTTAGGCTTACACGGCTTAATTACGTGCATACAATGGCTTCCGAAGGCTACGTGAAAAATAGAACTTGATAGTAATGAGATAAATAGGATGAATAAAGATGACGTTTTCAAAAACAATTGAATGATTCTCTACAATTCACCATATTTCCAATTTCCTTATGAGGGGCTGACATTAGAGAAAGGTCAGTGTCATTTTATATATTCTGGATTGTGCAAAGGAAACATTGCTTTTATTTCATTTTGATTGTTCTACTGCCATGGTTTGTTAGGACCCAGTGAGGGAGCATTAAGTGCAGCATAGCCAGATTGAATGAATGTATGTTCTTGTTACATCCCCCCACACAAGCGAGTAAAAAGAAACTGCCGGTGACTCCACGTGTGTGTGTCGGAGGTAACAAGGTTATCCACAAGTGGGCAAGAGCCTCCAAGCAAAGGGACAAGAATGTATGAAAAGTATGTGTCCTGTAGAGATAAGTACAGGGAAGTAGCATAGCCAATCAAAGTGAATGACTGATCTGGTGGAAGTGTGTCAAACGTAAACACAATTTCCACCTCATACATATAGTCATGCTTTCAGCATGTATCTTATTTTTGCTCTCTTAGAGTCAGGGAATTTCAAAGAAGGGGTCCAGGCGACGATCCAACTCCACAACCCCGCCGGACTTAACGAGAAATGTCTGACATCTGTCCGTCCCTTTCCTCGCTCAGTCTCTTTCATTTTTTGCCATCCCTTCTCTTTCTCTCTTCTCTCAGACTCGCTAATCCTCCGTAGCAGGATGAGGTTCAAATACGCTCATTTTTCTAAAACATGCAGTCGCAGTCGGGCCCCTCAGGAATATTTTTTCTTCTTTTTTTTTTCCAAAGAAATAATCATCTCTGCATTGCGTGTTTGGTTGCCAAGAGAGTGGGAAATGACAGAGTCCTTTAGGCGATGCGACGCTCAAACAGTCCTCGGTTGCCAAAGTGAGGTCGTTCAGGCGTACACACGTCGGAAAACTGAACACACACAAGCGCTCTTGGCTTGGACTGGGCCTTTGTGTGACGGGTGCTGATGCAGGCTGAGAGGGGTGGAGTGTTTGATCATCAGCGCAGATCAAGAGGCTCTAATGCAATTAGGAAGACTGTTGAAGAGCCCACTGGCCTTCCGTCAACGCTTCGCTCTGATTGGGTTAGGCTGCGACTGACTTCCTGGATAAGAACGGGGCCTTCAAGTTTGACACAGACCCACAGCAGCATCTGGAGACGGTCATTTACCGGGTGAACTGGGCGATCTCTGGATCCATTTAGGATGAGTCCAGACGAACACACACACGTGACTCACCAGTGCCTCACAATCACGTAAATGATGCTCAGAAAGTTGTGATGACTCAAAGAGCTTCATCTGCAATCGCTCACTGGGTTTATGAATAAATTGATAATAAACAAAACAGATAGCTTCAATAAATAAAGTCTACAAACACTGACGAACCCCGCCGCAATGCTTTGACACCTTTTTTTTTTTTGACACGCAGCACTAAAATGCTCACTTTCTAAGAAGGATGTCTTCAAATAGATTAAAAATTCAAATATGGGATCGAGGGGAGCGGAGCAGAGCTTTAATATTTCCCTTTAATCTATATTTAACAAGAAACACACCCAACATTTTGTGTTAACAAAGAAGATATACTTTCGACCATTCTTCTGAACTACCCCCTAGTTATAGCCATGTTGTGCCACAGTAGCTCGTTCATCAAAAGACAGACATATTTGCTGTAATTACTACACAAGCAGCCAAGAAGCCTAAATGTTGTTGCTAGGCGCTGTCTGACAGCTGCTTTCATAGAACAAACTCAAAGGCTTTAGCTCACTTCCCTCATCCATTTCTTTCTCTCTCCCTATTCCCTTATTCCCCGCACTAACAGGCAGACAGGAATGCAAGGCCGTGTAGACAAATCAGCTCTCACTTCCATCAGCTGCTGACTGGCACCATCTTTAGTCCCAACACGTCCTCTCCTTCTCCATCCATCCATCCATTCTCATTTCCCCCGTACCCCTTCTTCTCCTTCCAGCTCTCCTTCAGCTTCTCCACCAGTTCCAGAGACGAGAACCCCCCCACCCACACACACACACACACACACACACACATCCTTTCTTTCCATCTTATCTTCGGGTTCGAGTGTGACTTCTTCCTCTTGACAAAGTAATTAATTGCGAGTCATAGTTTGCTCGAAGCCAGAATGATTCTGGATGTTTTGCTGCAGTGTGAACACGAGTCGTCTGAAGAAGACGCATCCCCTCGACATCCCTCGAAACACTGTGAAGCAAATTCATCAGTGTGTGACACATCACTCCATTCCTTTATTGAACCTAGGGTAGTGTATATTCCCTTAGATATTCAGAAATGAGAAGACGACCAACCTTCAGCGTCAACTTAAAAATCATCTTTACATTAAAACGTTAATAAAAGGAAGGTTTGCTCTCTGATTGCGCGTCCGGTTGTGTGTTTTGGTCGAAGACAGGAAAATGATTGTCTGTTAACCTCCGAGGCAGGATTTTGCTGAGCAGCTGCTTAACAACCATTATGGGAGTTCTTGTGTTTCACATCCCTGATAGCACACGACTATTACATCCACACGGCCAACATTACCGGCCAATTTTAGCTTATCGTGCATTACTATCAGCGTATTAGGCAGGCAGATAAGGAACACAAACTTGCGGTACAGAAATCCAAAAGATATACTTGGGAGTAATCAAGCTATTTTTAACTGCAAATGATCTTGCCCCAGAATATATTTTGGTCTTAATTCAATGGATCACAATCACAACATGGTTCCGTGAGGCAACAGTGATCCACAACTCTGAAACTTAATCTATCATTGTTTGTTGCCTCAAGAGCATCAGATGCAGTGTGATTCACCGGGACAACAATCATGCCTTTGCCTCGATCCAGGTAACCACACACACACACACACACACACACACACACACACACACACACACACACACACACACACACACAAACACACACATTTACAGGCCTGGTCTCACCTCTGAAAGTTCTGTTCTAAATCTGCTGAGTTGTGCATCAACTTGATTTCCAACAAAAGTGACATCCTTCAAAATCATCAGCGCTCCGCCGCTCTCCTTGTCCTTAACTCTGTCACTTAGCAATGTGAAATCACGTTAACGTCGCTGATGCAGGGAATACGTCAACTGTAACACTTGGTACTGCAGACGGCACACTTTGGGTCGTCGGTTCGTAATGTTTGGAAAGTTAGGCGGTGAGATCTCCAGACTGAGGATGGAGTCGGCGAGCAAAGAAGAGCATGGAAGACTTTCATTAGTACCTACCTCAGTTTTACTGCCCCTTATTTGGGACGTGGACTTACCAGAGGTTATGAAATGGAACTTAGCGACCAGGGTCAGATTCCAGACATCAAAACTAAACTATTGAGTGTTCTGTTGCTGTGATAATAAACATTTCAAACTTGTCAGTTGTATAACTGCAATTAAGCTGTTATTCATATGAGGGTTAGAACTTTCCTATCATGAAAAAACTCATTGCATGACTTGCAAACACAAAAAATTCACACACACACACACACACACACACACACACACACACACACACACACACACACACACACACACACACACACACACACACACACACACACACACACAAGCTCAGAGCCTAAGGGAAGGCTGGCTAGCTGTGGTCCAGGTTGAAACAAGCCCAGAGATGACTGGTGCTTTGGGTGTAAACCAGTGGCACCAGTAGAAAAACAAATGAGTCTGAGTTTTGAAACACACACAGAATAAACGGAGGACACACAACAGACATGTCAACTCTTTAATAGAAAATTACTTTCACAAGGTTTTGGGACAGCCCTGGTCATCATGCCACTGAGCCGACATTCATTTGAAAGCAAAACTTTCATAGACTTGATGTGACTCTGCTTTTCCACCCAGTTCAAATTGCCTTATGAGAATCAATTATATTACACATGACATGCTGTCCTGCCAAATTCCCCTTCCTGTTATCAACAACAAAGACATTGAGATGTGGATAATATTGCCTGAAATGTGTTTATTTCCACTGGTTGCAGTTTTGGAAATACCAGGAAAAAGAAGAAAATCAAATTATCCCCACATGCCAAAGTATTTTCATCTGAACTCACCCATTGGCTCAATCAGGTTTTCTGACTGAAGCAGAAGTAAACAGGATCAGACCCATCCCAGTTCAGATGCTTTAGACCACCAGGCTGTTGTACATGTTTCCTTTTTTGTTCATTCCTTACAATTGTTCCATCTGTGTCTGTTTTTGTGCCTCTGAATCCTCCACCTTCCTTCCTCCCTCATAGTTTCTGAAGCAGACTTGACCTCCAAGATTAACTTCTAAAACAAGAAAGCTTGATAATTTAGAAGGCTTTGTGGTGATTACAATAAAACCGTAAACTGCTGTTTTAATTTTTCTCTGATCCCTCATTCAGTTCCTTTTTTTTCTCTCTCTCTGTGTGAAGTGTTTAAGTGAACCAAATGTGAGTGGCACGGAAATAAGAATAAAACAAACCTATTAATCCATCCTATGTCATCCCAGTTCATCACACACACACACACGCACACGCACACATACACACACCATGCACATCTGTGAGCCTCATCAGTGGTTTGGTCAAAGCGCATGGATTACAGCTTTTCTCTCTAATCCACAGCGGTGATGAAGATGAGTCTTAAAGATCTCAGCTGTTGGTTTTGCAACACACAGATGGAATGAGGTCACTTGACTGGCCTCTAACACCCTTCATACATTGCTTCCTTTATTTCTGTGAATTACAAACACCTTATTTGGTAGATTCCACTACAGTCATTGAAATCAGGGCTAGTATCATAAACACAAAAAAAATGGATTAAATCCCTAGAAAAATAGCTGCAGTTTAATCTATGCAAAGGAAATTGATCACTACATTGTATTTGTATTCCCTCTGTATTAGCATCACACCCAGCATATGTCTCTGCTAACAGTTCGATAGCAGTGCCAGACTCTGGCAGGGATGTTGATGTACTTGTCATACAAGCTGACTCGGCATCGCTCCTAACTTCCTGACTGCCTCAATTAGAAATAAAAATTTAACCTCACTTCTGACTCTTCTGACTTCTCTGTCATTCTCTGCCTCCCCTGTTCACAAGCTCACCCAGCAAAAAAAAAAAAAAAGATTACCTAAGTATAGGCAATGTGGGAGAGAAGGAGAATGTGGGACATGATAGTGAAGACAGAATGTCTACACCTGCAGAGACTTGCAGCCCCGCGGTAATGGTCTCAGAAAACTAAAAAAAATGAGCGGTTTGACAGGATGTGTCAAAAGTGCCCTTCCAACTGCTGAGATATCCCATTTTTAAACACATTCAGCAAATGGTGGTGTATTATAACTGCTGCCTGAGAAAGAGCAGAGACGTGGAGAGAAGAAAAAGCAGCTGGCGCTGTAAATGAGGAGAAGTGGAGGAGTGGATCTGTCATTTCCCTAAAAAGATAAGTAAAAAACATCTAGGCTGTTCCCCAAAATAAACATCTTTACGCTGCATTCCAATTATCTCTAAACATTCAATTAATGTGTGTATATGCGCCAAAGTACTCTTTCTCTCACTCTCTTTCTCTCTTTATGCACTACTTGTACCGTCTTTTTTGCACTTATTTTGAAAGTGCTGAAAGAGTAAACATTAAAATGATAAGTGGCACGATGCATCATGGTAGTCAGGAAGCAGATGCATGAAAAACACATCCATTAGGGTGAATTTAAACTAAATGTGCAAACACATTCATGCACATGCTGCAGACCTCACACTGGAGAGGACGGAACAACCGGAAACCAAATATCTCTTACCCTCCCTTTGCTGCGTTTGACAGCAAAGGTACAGGTCAAAAGGTCAACGTTAGACAAAGATAAACTGGCAGGTCGATGGGGTGAAGCCTGCAGAGGCATAATCAGAAAAAAAAAAAAAGCATCCAGAAAATAAGCTAGAGTCTGTGAATGGATTCAAGACATGGTCTTTAAAGTAATTAATTACAGTTGAACTATGCCTTATAATAAATCTGTTTGATGTCACATGCAGTTACACCAACATTTACTCCATATGTGGAGTTGGTTTTATTATTTTAAAGGATATTATTGTGTAAAAAAAAATTGATTTGTGTGTTGGTGAATGAATGCATGTGTGTGTGTGTTGGTGTGTGTGTGCGTGTATGCGTGCGTGCGTGCGTGTGTGTGTGTGTGGAAGCTCCACGGGCCTGATGTCAGAATCTGCTCTGTGATGTCACAGGGAGCAAAGAATCATCTGAGTGGAGGAACGAGGGGGCAGCACACACACACGCACACACACATGTACAAATACATACAGACACAGATCAAACCACAAGTAGTATTAAAAAAAAAATCCCTTCTCCAGCATGATCCTTGTGGACTAAAATCGCGAAGTGCACGAAAACGTGGCGTAACTTGTTTTCAGCACGTTTGCAGCGAGGCGTGCAAATGTCAACTTTCACATTCGAAACTCGAGCCGTGTTACAAAACAGGTTTGACCGGCGACTGCTGCCATTGGCTGTTGGATACACCGTACGGCAGGTGAGATCTGACCCGGGTTTGCAAGAGAGCACGTGAAGACAAAGCGGAGCCCTCACCGGGCGAGGGGAGCTGGGAATCGTGCTGCGGAGAATGTTGCGAAGCGTACCGAGGTTTAAGAATATGATGCAACTGACAGTTTGGCAGTAACACAATAATCTAAACTTTGTATTTACAACAACATCCTTGAGCTTTGGCTGGAAATACGTGCGTGAGACTTTTCACAAACTGAGAGGTGAGTCGACGGAGTTCGGGCAGGTTTACGGTCCATTACATGCATTTCCACTGCTCCTCCCTCCCTCCCTGCCTCCCTCCCACCCCACTGTTTGTCTCCCCCCCTCAAACTTCGCCTCTCCCTTTAACTGCATCCCTCAAAGCCTACGGCATAAACACATCAGACAAGCTTTCCAGCCAGCCCTCATTCAGAGTGAGAGGATGCAAATTGTTATCCAGCGTATTACCCCTACTCTCCCTCTCCTCCTCCTCCTCCGCCGCTGTCGTCTCTCCACAGCCGGTCATGGACATTTTTTTTTATTCTTTGATTTTCTGCAAGCTTTACTCCGTCGCATTGCTTTCCCCCCCCCACTGGAAACATGGAGAGGACGTGCGTACACATATACACCGTATAACTCGCAGGTTGCCAGATTTGCCGGTGGGCCCGAGAACAAGCCAATCAAAGTTCAGCTGGTATGACTGCCATGACAATCCAGAACGGATAAGCACAAAGAAAAAGGGGAGGGTAGAGGCAGGCATGAGATACTGTGTGCTTCCAGACTCAGAGAGAGAGGGAGAGAGAAAGATTTTTTTGGGGAAACCAACTGCAGAAAAATTGAGTTAGAGGATGTTTGACAGAATAAAGTAAAGTTCATCAGTCCTCATCTCCTCTAACAGCTGAGGTTTGGGATGTCTAAAGCAACTGCCAGTGTTCTGTGCTTAGTCTATGTTAGTGCTACTGGACAGTTTAATAGGGGAATATTTTTTATTTCATGTTTTTAGGTCCCATTCTTCCTCCTTTTTGTGCCCTTTGTGTGCTGTAACACTGAAATAATCTGTTAATTAGCTCCCAACCTGAGTTTGTGAAAGACATTTTACGCTTTTCTTGTCATCCTCTGCTAGGTAAAAGTGTAATCATTAAAGTAAGTGAGAAATTAGCAAATGCTTAGCCACCGTGACACATCCTGCAAATTAAGCGTAAAAAAAAACAAAAAAACACATAGAACGCCACAGTCAGTGTTTTCAAATATAGAAAGAGGAGGAAATGAAAGTCCTGACGGTCTCGTGAAAATGTCAAGTGTCGGAGCCTTTCAGTCATTGTAAATAAAAATGTTAATAGTGAATCTTCTGAGTCCTGTTAGCGTTACAGGGAAAGGTCAAAAGTCCATCACCATATCAGCCCATCACATCTCCCCGACACCTCCTGCCATTTTTCAAGGTAAGCACAGCAGTGAGGACAATTTCTGTGGAGGGGCTCTCAGATGACAAATTACGTTGCCATAGGAACACGGGTAGTTGTGTGGGTGGCAGGTAAGAATGGTGTGTGTCACTATAGGGAAAGATTTAATATGTCGTCCCTATGCTGAGCAGGAATCTCAGCCTGAGAAAGCTATAGGGCTTTCAGCGTTTATTTATACGATTACCGGGGCTGAATATCTTCACAGTGAGGGGTAGTGAGAGTGGGAAAGGATGACACCAATGCAACACGTGTCAGACGTGATGGATGATGTCATGTGTGAGTAAACGCAGCCCTTCGGAGTCACCAGTTTGGAGAGCTTTACGCGTGGGTACGTGGCAAAACTTTCCCACTCCGGAGCAGACGAGCCTTCTTTCAAATTTAATCCCCCGCAATCAAAAATCAATACCTGTCAGTGACGAAAGTCCGAGGCTTAACCAGAATAACAAATGAAACACCTCTTTTATTCCAGGAGTGTAACAAATTTCTCCCCGGAACTTTGGCAAGAGTTAGGCTTTGGCTAAGAGTCAATCAATGCGTTCGCACGGACCCATTCCAAATCCCATCACCAGAAAAAAAAAAAACACTCAAGAAAGGCAAAATCCTAAACTCAAAAGGGAGAGGCACGCAGAGAGGAGAATAACATGAAAACTCAGCGTAAGCCTTGTTAAATCTCCTGGTAACATCCCCAACATTATGCTGCTAGACTATGATATATCCTAAAGGGGGGTTGGGGGGGTTAAGGGGGGATATTCCAACTAGGCAGCTCCTCGGCAAACCTCGCTGCCTTCTGGCTACAGCACTGCAGGGGTCCTCCTCGAGCCCGCTGTTTCACAATTACTGTGGTAACAGTGCATATTGATGCCCCCTGACACCAGCGCCAGACAGGAAGTGAGAGCCGAATAAAGAGTGTATGTGTGTGTGTGTGGGGGGGGTAACACAACAGCCGTTAGACGTGTCGTTAACCATACATCCACTCGTCATCCCACAACAGGATTCCTCCTGGTGAGGAAACTCTATCACACTTTAAACATGCAGCGATCAAACATAGAGATCACACTCTCAGGAGACGTTACAGTCGTTCCTGCAGAGGTCGTATCAATCACGGTACCGCCGCTCTTCTGTAAAGACGACCCAGCAGTCACGGTGGCAGTTTTAGCACTAAGTCACATATAGTCTTTATGGTGGGAAAACCTTGTTGACAACCTGATAAAAGCTTCCCGCATGCAACATCCAAAAACCTTCAACCCTTTCTTATCTCCAAGCGACGGTACTTAAAGTGCTCACGGAGTCAATGACCTCTTTTAGCAACTTGCACTCATAACACGAACCTCCATTCATGTTAAAACAAGTTCAATTTTCACTGAGCTGCCCAGAGGAAGGTGGTCAAAGAGGGGCTAGGACCAGGGTGGGGTGTCAAGACTGTCAAGACTATGAACTGACATAACCTGGGCGACCGGTGCTAAATGTAAGCAGCATTGCAGCGGCTCCTAGGGTGTCATAATAATAGCCTGGATAAACACACATTCCAGTCAAGTACCACACATGTTTATGGTATACTAGAATGTTACGATCTAGGGTCTCCCAAAAGTGTGACCTTCCAAAATATCCAAACCACTA
Source organism: Antennarius striatus (assembly GCF_040054535.1). Lineage (NCBI taxonomy): Eukaryota > Metazoa > Chordata > Actinopteri > Lophiiformes > Antennariidae > Antennarius > Antennarius striatus. The sequence goes on from NC_090797.1 coordinate 4,900,369, forward strand.
TCCTTGAAGGTGGAACAAGTGGGCATAGCAAACATATATTTTAATTCTCTCGAAGCTTCTCTGGAATCTAGTGTTCCTCCTAGGAATTACACTTAACCCCCAAGTAAAAACCCATCGCAATGTCACTTTCAACCACGACTATCAAAAAATGGGTTCTTCCCTCAGTTTCGCTTTAAGAGAAAAACCCGACAGTCTGAGCAAAGATAATTGGCAAGCCCTGAAAACCAGTTTTTACATTAAATATTGGGTGCTCTTGTGGTATTGTCTGATATGGATTAATAAAACATGAATGCATGCATACTTAAGCATGCGTGCTCATGCTTCTTTGCAATAGACAGGATGAAAAGAGAATTAGGGCCCTAATCCTCGCGTGGACTTAAGGCGTCGGCGCAGCAACGAATGCGAAAGAGTGAGAGGGGAGTGGGGCGGATGCTCTGCCCTGAGACTGTCTGCAGTTTTCTCGTCATTTCATGCATCTGAAACAAAACTAATTTACTTCTAGTCATGCCCGACTTGACACGCACAAACATAAGAGTCAATATGCGCGGTGTGTCACTTGCTGCTGCATCAAAGAAAGGCGTTGGTGCGTCAAACCCAACCCTAATATGAATCATAAGCGACCTGGAAGGAAACGCTGCGGCCTTATCAGAAAGAATACTCTGATTCCCATCTAAAACAGAAGCATCCCGTGTCTCTCCTCTCTCTCTCTCCGCGTTCAGCCGCGTAGGTCATTCCAATGTCACAACGGTTTGGACGCGTAAAGGCGCGCAGATAAAGTTATGCGCCCGAGCGGCTTAAGAGTGAGGCAGGGAGATATGGCACGAAAGAGCTGGAGGCAGAAACAGTCAGAGAGGGAGAGGAGAGAGAGAGAAAGAGGGATGTGGAAAAAGATGAAAGGGAACATGAGAGAAGGCTGGAGGGAGAAATTAAAATTGGTGTGGTGTGATATAGTAGCATGTAGATTGGGCCCCATTATAAAGGCACGTGACAGCTTAATAGGAAATAAGAAGCGGGATATATACAGAACACACACACACACACACACAGCGCACACAGAGCTTTTCTGAAGGCATCACGCATTTGCTGAGTAAACTGTTCGGAGCAGAACAAAGGTTCTCATTAAATTGGATGTTGTGACGCGTATTGATTTCTCCCCACAGAATTCACGACGCCTATTGTTTGGAGATCCTCGCTTCACATCTCTGCTGTCATTGCTGTGACAAACATCAATAGCAGCTCCGCCATGCATTACTAAAGGGTTAATTACATACTTGTAAGCAATTACTATCTTAATGTAGCGCTAGAATCCTCCCCAAGAAGTGGAATTTAAGATTAGGACTATCGGACCGTCAATTTTTGATCGCGTCTATCTAATAAAGTGTCAACAAAAAAAATCACAATAGTGAGGATCTTGCGTTTGCATCAGCGCCTAATCTGAGGTCAAGTCTGCAAAGACGAGATGACAATGGCAGAAGTTTTACGTGGCACCCTAAAGGTCCAAGAGGAGCGTAATGGAACGCATCTCCAGGTTTGTTTTCAACCTAAACGACAACCAAAAAGAAATCTCTTGACTTTCCAATCCAAGTAATCCTATTCTATATTTACCCCCGGCCCTGTAAACCATTGTTAAAGAACCGTCATTGCCATAACTGTCCGAAAATATCGGAGAGAGATTACGGTGGGAGGAACATTTGGTGGAATGGACGCACAATTTGCAATCCTCTCTCTGTGGCGGCGTTTGCTGGCATGGGAAAAGGAGGGGGAGTCTGATTGGACGGTAGCCTGAGTCTGGTAGTCCTGTCGTAGCCCAGAGGGGTATTAGTGTGTGTGTGTGTGTGTGTGTGTGTGTGTGTGTGTGTGTGTGTGTGTGTGTGTGTGTGTGTGTGTGTGTGTGTGTGTGTGTGTGTGTGTGTGTGTGTGTGTGTGTGTGTGTGTGTGTGTGTGTGTGTGTGTGTGTGTGAAGAAGAACAAACACAGAAGCTCCATTCAGGTCCAATCCACAGACACATCATTCACTGTGACGTGACGCTACGTCTCTGTGACTGGAGTGTTCGTATATTGGGCCACGCACAGATGCGTCATTCACGCGCAGACACACAAGCGCGCTTCTTGCTGAGTCTTGTCGACACCCCTACTTGGCATTTATATCACCGTGGAAAATCTCTCTTAAGATTCCCCTGTCACATTCATTCATAGTTCCCCCCCCTTTTTTTTTTTGCAAGGGTTTCCCGTGCGTAAAGGTGCACCTCTGCCAAAATGCGTCTTAACTGCCAAGGCTGGAGTGAAAGTTTATCCATTAGCAAGCCATAATATTGACAGGGCCGCGCTCTGCAGGTCCAAACTCCAGTGCTGTAGCCGTAACATTGGCCGACAGACAGGGGGTAGTATGTCAACGCGAGGCGGTAATAGGCCGATAAAAGCTGCTGTTCCAATTCCTATAGGCGGGCTTGACGGACAGCGCTCAGGGAGAGACTCGTAAGATCGGTGCCAAGTGCTCTTAAAGCCTTTAAGAATTTAGAGCTGCCATGGAATTTGGTGAAAGGACAAGGAACAGATGAGATAGGATTATGAAGCTACTCAGGAACCAAATGTGTTTGGTTTTTGTTTGTTTTTTCCTTCAGCCCTTGACAGCAGCAAAAACAAACCAGACACAGAATCTGCATCTTCTAAGAGGACAAGAATACAAATTGGATTCTTCATGAATGACTTGAGAGGCTCTGATTTAACAGACGCATTAAATTTACACCCAGGGGGACAAACATAGGAACTTGTCCTAGAATAAAAATAATTACCCTGTGACTGAACTTTTGATTTATTTCACAATTCCATGAACAAACAACACATCGATAATTATCTTGCGTCTGTTTTTTTTTGTTTTGTTTTTTTACGATTGCGCAAACAAGAGAGTTTAACACAATTAAAGTTAAACGAAACGGATCATATGGATCGTTTGACCGACACCGAGGAAAACTTGTAAGGGTTTATTAATCAGTCTTTTGACTCCACACTGCCCCTCATGGCTTCTCCAGGATGAAAGCAATAAAAATAATAAAGTCAAACTGAATCGTCCCAGTATTTGCAGGATATGCTTGACAACAACAACAACAACAACAAACACACTGATGTACATTAATTATGGAGCTGCAGCAGTGTTCGGAGGAGCGATGCTGAATTGATGCATTGAGCGTGGAGAGCAGGTGGATAGAGGGAGGCAGAAACTAGCAGGGGGGCTCAGAGTGCTCAGTGTGGCTGCTGTACTGGGGAGCTGCGTTTTGCATAGGCTGGAGCAGCTGTTCTGCAGTGTGCATGATGTGGGAGGGAGGAAGGGAGGGAGAGAGGGAGGGAGGAAGGAAAAAAGGAAGGAAGGAAGGAGAAACAAAGTTGAAAGTCACATTTGGAATCAGGGTTGTGTATCACATTACGCGGCTGAGACGACAGCGTGTGCTCCAGAGCGACATTGTTACTTTCCTTTTGTGACCGTCAGACATCAGCTCGAGTTCCAACAACCCCATTCAAGATGACACCAAGTCAGGAAATGACACAGATGCACTGTGTAACCGATTAACCTCACGTACAGTCAGGGGATGTGTTGACCAAGCAGTAGACTCTTCAAGAGAATCTGATCATCACCTCTCTCTGCTCTCTCCGAGTGGCGGAACTCCAACACGAAGTTGCCCACAGAAATCTTCCAAGTAGATAAAATCACTTCGAGATTCGAAACGGGTTTGAATGGTGGCTGGATCTTTCGATTTTTGTCTCTAGTATTCTGAAAACAACTGGATTAACAAAGTCTCAAAATATCTGGAAATCATAACACAGAAAAACAAAGTTGAATCTTAAATTACGCACGTAATGTAACCCATAAATATAAAGAGGGACTCATTGATAAATGGTGATTTGCTCGGGTGTCCCTAAACTCTAGCCCTGGAGCCTCCCAGTCATCCTGGTAACGGCATGAGGAAAACGATCCTGATGGGATCAATATGCATCGTGCAAAAAAAAAGAAAGAAAAAAAAAAGCGCGTTTCCGAAAGAATCACGACACGCAGAGGCGTCCCGGAGACGTGGACGCAGGTGGAATCGATTAAAGGGAGACAAGCGAGGAAATTGTGCCTAACTGTGAAACCTCGACACCACAGAGGAGCCGTTCAGAGAGAGTCTTCATATGCTAGAATAGTTTGAGGCTACGTGAAATGAATCCAACGTGAATCCCCCTAAAACAGGACACGCTTCCAATCTGTTCCGGATTTCAGAACTTTTCTAAACGCGCCGTGTCATCGATCCAGTTCGCGTTCATTTTGTTTTGGCGTTTGGTCATCCTGATGAATCCTTACGGTGGTTTAGACTATCAGATAGTTTTATCCATTTAAGTGACGTTTCAAAACTCAGTTGCAGTCCAGGAATCTACCCGCCACGCAGTCCCACACACTGGGTTTATCCCCGAAGGCGCTGCGAAAATCTGACCCTGAATCTGAGGGGAAACCTTTTCAGTTTTTAACCTTCAGATGACAAACACGCTTCGGACATGCAGCTCTTTCTGGCTTACAGTAGATCAAGGCATTGGTGATGTGACGCGTGGACACGGAGGGAATCCACGCAACATAAAGTCCCAAGTTGAAAGAAACAGCAGGTCGTTGTGTGGTTCTGTAATTCTCCCAGATCCAAAAGCGCAGGTTGGGTATGGAACCCACCCGATTGGGAGTGCGCAGAGCGGCTTGGCGCAGCGGCTAGAACAGGTGCAACACGCCTCCGTCACCTGGCTGTGGCAACGACAACCTCACACCCCCAAAGCCTGGCTGTAATGGCACCAAGACGCACAAACACAGTCCGGGTTTGGGGAGTGACAAGCACCCCTTTTTTGCTTACCTGTAATCTATGCAGATATCACTTCACAGCCGCACTGGCACTGCGGCTAAGAGGCACGTCCAAAAGCAATCCCCCAACTCCTTTTACTTCCCCCCCAGCCCCCCCAAAATAAGAAAAAAAAACTCGGGTTATATCCTGCTTGTCCACTTTAAATCCGCGATAGAGCCGCAGACGGAAGGCGATTCCTGCGAGTGAGTAAGAAATAGCTGCACAGCACCGGCAGCATCCCCGGTCAGCAGGACTCCGCCACTCCGCTCTGAGCTCTCTGAGAGCCGTGGGCTGCACCTCCCATCCCCCGGCGAGGACGCACTTGGTATGCCGTCGGAAAAGCCGCTGCGCCGTACGGGTTACCGCAGGAGGCTGCGCTTGTGTGCGTGTGCGTGCGTGTAAGAGAGCGTGTGTGCGTGCGTGTGTTTATAGATGTGACTCAGTGCGGTGCTCCTGCTCAACTGAGGTGCCGAGGGTGCTGCAGCGGAGTGGAAAGGAAGAGAGAGGGAGAGGGGGAGAGACAGAGAGGGGGGGGGGGGGAAGAGTGCGCTGCCTTGGAGTTTGCAGCTTCGCGACTGATCTTGAGGCTTGGGAGGGAGTGGGTGACGCCGCTCCCTTTGCAGAAAATGACAATTTTGTTTATTTATTTATTTACTTATTTATTTATTTATTTACTTATTTATTTATTTATTTATTTATTTATTTATTTATTTATTTATTTAACGTGGGGTCCCGACGCGTTCGGATTAACATATCCGGTCTTGGTGGGGTCTTTCCCGACCATATGAGACTATAACCCTTTATCACGTGTAATTTCTTGAAAGACTGCGACAAAGTGTCACTTGAAGTGAAATGATTCCACTCCCACAGTGTCGAGTCCTAATTCCGCGATTCTAAAAGATCACTTTTACAAAGAATGTCCAAGCAATTCTTTTTTCTTTTTTTTAATCACACGTGGAAATAAAAGTAATAACAGGATAGATGGGATTAAATAGACTTTATGCTTTGTTGGGTTTATGTAATGCAATGGGGATTTGACAACGCCAAAAGGGAATATACACAAATATAATAACCGGGGTGAAATGATCAGATCATCGGATTTGAATATCTAATCGCTAGGATCATTTAAAGATGGAGATTAGGCGACGCGGCAACATAATTACGACACTTGCATCGCTGCAGGGGCTTAGAATCTACATTTTTTTTGTTCTTTGATGATCTTTTAACATGCTTCAGGAGTGCATCCTCCCCCATACGCTTTAAGCAATTAATATTAAAGACCTAATTATGTAATCATGTCTTTAGCGGAATAAGCAGCGCGGGGGTACAGAAAGAATGCCCTTTTCATGAAATAGGCATTTAATCCCACTCGTGATCTTCATAAAGACATCAACAACAGCCCATCAGCATCGACTGAGCCAGTGTTTCAGGTCCTTTTATTTCTAGTCCCATGTGTAGACGGGTGTGTTTCACTGTTAATATTATAGGTTGAGTGAATAAAACACCCTTTTGGAGGGGGAGGGGGCAATAAAGTTTAAAGCTGTAAGAGAACTTTATAATATAAAGCCTGGAATATTAGTTTTTAAACTATCAAGCGCTTCTAGCGGGTGTGAAGATTTAACAAGTGGATCAATAAAGAAAACTTGATATCTAAAAAGAAAATGTCAGTTTATTCCTGTCCGTGTGCGCTCCAGAGCGCGCCTGCTGCGGCATCCTCTCCCCCATCCCTCTCACCTTCCGAGGGTTCCCTCGCTTTGAAACACTGCATCAGAGCCCCACCTACAGGCCAAAGAAACTTTACAGCCGGTGACACCGACAAGCAGAAGCCTTTCACAGCCACTGCGGCCGTTTGTGGACACAGATTACCTTGAATTTCTGACAAAGGTTCAGGACAACTCAAGTGCAAGTTCACTCAGGGAATAAATCACACTGCGCTTTAAGCACGAGTGAAGAAATGACATCACTTCTTTGTTTGGTCACAAATGGATAAAAGATAACTTTAAAAAAATTTGCAAACGAACCACACATCATGACATCACATGATGTCAATAATATAGGTTTTGATTTATGGAAGAAAATTATCTAAAACCAGGCAAGATAGAATAATGCGAGTGGTTTACTGACATAAGTTTTATTTTTTTCCCATAAAGAGAAGTTTATTACCTCTGCCAGTGAGAGCTGGAGGAGGATTTGTGACCAACCATGATTATGTTCAAAAAAGTGTTGAGTAAAGTTTGAAAAAGTTATTTTCTTGGAGTGAATCTTAGGTGAAAGGATATTTGATCGAATTTTGAGGCATATCCAAAAACGGATGTAGATAATGGATCACCCAGGCGTTTAAATTAAAAACAACTCGGTGTTTCATTCCTTTACACAACTGGATCCAGATCCAAATCATTATCCTGATGCTGCAGATAAAATTGTGTAAACCCTGTTTTTGTTGCTTAATCATAAACTACTGATGATAAACACATGATTCCAATGCTGGGAGAATCTTTCCAGGGCCCAAAGAATTACTCACTTTATCCCTTTGAATAAATTGGCATGAGTCAGATCCAAGTAAAGCAAAGCCATCATGACTACATGAGCATACTATCTGCTGCACTCTGGATCCAATGAGACAACAAGTGGTGATCTGTTCACCGTGATGCGAAATGGAAAATTGGGCACGTTCACAAGCGTCTCTTTTTTCAAAGAACTCTGACAGAAGTGGCCAAAAGCATTCTGATGCGATGAATCAACTTCCTGGTAGTCCAGGTTTTAGTGACAGTGGCTCTCTCTGAGTGTTTTCCTGGTTCCACTGAAGATACAGTGTCATATATACTGCAGGGTATGTGTTCATTTCAGTACTTCAAAGAGACGGCTCCTTTTATAAGAAACACAATAAACACACAAATGATATAATGTAGTCGTTTAATGTGTTTTTCCTGCAGTCCAATGTCACCTCAGTGGAAGAGAGACCTGGAAAACATTTCACACAATAAATCAACAACCGCTTCGCTTGAGGCCGGTCGCTGTTTTCCCATATCTGTCTCTTTGACAGGCCATTGATTTCATTATGTCAGATCTGCGCTCATTCATTATACTTGGTCTTCGTGACAGACTCCGAGGGTATCTCTCAGACTCATTTGAGGGATGAAAATGAATGCATGACCAATTTGCTTTATTCAATTATTCAACCCAAGCACAGAACTCAATCAACAATCTGCGGATCTCAACGCTAGATAGCATTCAAGGCCTCGGCAAATCAATACGGCTACAATCTGCTGTGACAACAGTCGGGCCGTGGACGAATATTCGGGATCACTTGACCTTTTTGAAATCACTGTTAAGGTCATTAGTTTGTGGGTAAATAAAACATGCTTGGACCAAATGATAACAGGTCTGTGTAATTATTAGTTATCACCAGCATCCGTCCTATGTGTGTAAAAATCACACATTAATTCCATCAGAGTAAACACGTCTGCCCACAGAAACAGGACCATTTTGACTTTGTGGTTCCCTTGTTTGAAAATGTCAGATAAGCAGAAAATTTACATGCATGTCAGACATTATAGATTGATATTTTGGAGTCACTGTTGTCTCTACCTTAATATAAAAGCATAGGATCAGTTTGGAGCACTGACCCTTTAGATAAGGTCACCTTTGTGATCACTCAAGTCAATGCACAGGATGATCCGCTCACCTGACCGATGGCAGCTTGGAAGATAAAGGAATTCAGTTAGTCGTCACATGGAGATTAATCAAAATAATTAAAAAATTAGCTCAAGCAGTGAATTTTACAAGGGGTGAGATTCTCAAACACATCAGTCTGTGACATGGTACAAAGTTGTAGATGTTATGGTTGATTTTTATTGGTGTAAAAGATGAATTGAAGTTTCATGTTTCATCCGTTAATAGATTTATAAGCAGATTAGTTTTTCTACCAGTCATGACACGGTACATGCTAAAAAATATTCTGTTTCTCTAAAAATGTTCTTTAACTGAAAGCCTCAGTTTAGGATATGAGCCTATAGGCATAATCTCCCTGGACTACACCAATGTAGGGCACAGATTTCACTTGGTTACAGCCATACATCTGTTTAAAATGTTAAATTCAAAGGTTGGACCAGTAAGAGTTTAAGAAATCTGATTCTTCCCGTTGAAATCCTGCGTCCGTGAGGCCAGGGGGGAGGGGGGGGTGCTATTTTAGTGGCTCTTTATTAAAATGCACTGGCCAATCCGACTTCTCTTATTTGTCTTGCAAATGAGATGATGACTTATGGAGGCAACATGAATAGCTTTGATGAAGCCTCCTTTTCTAACGCAGTCGAGTGGGTTGGGAGGGGAGGCGCACATGTGTATCACTGTGTCTGTGCGGGCACTGTTGCCAGCTGGCGCGGCGTTATTTCAGCAGTGAGGTCTTGTGTGTGTATGTGTGTGTGTGTGTATGTGTGTGTGTATGTGTCTACGTGTGCGCATTTATTTGCACACGAGTGTATCCAGTCCGCGCGCAGTCCGTTCTTTTTGAATTAACTCGATGAACCCCCTTTAAACGCAGCTGTACGCGCTTTATCTGGAGCCTGTGGGGGTACAGAGATCACCCCACAGTGGCGCGCTGATCCCGAGGGGTCTCCCCCACCCCACACAACCTAGCTCACAACACACACAACCTACACATTCACTACATTACTCACATAATAGACATTAATCACACATCTGTCACTGTATATCCCTCAAACGCAGCGGGCCGCTAAATTGCGCGCACGCACACACATCCACACCACGGTGCGTCTATCCACTTTATGGTCAGTTTACAAGTCATTTCCATCCCGGGAATGATAATATTTATGAGCTGCCAATGGAGATGTTGGATTTAGTGTGTCCATCTTCATAAAAGTGTCTTTCAAAAAATCTTATTGCCTCCTGGTTTAAATGACGCCGGACGCGTCAGCCTCAGCCACGATATCTTTCCGTGAAAAATCTATTAGCGTGTGGCAGAGCTAATGAAGTTTTATGTGCTGTATGGACGCAGTGAATGACACTCTGATACCTCATTGATTTGGATTGTAAATAGTTTTTCAATGTTCTATCTGTTTTTGAGAGCTCCTGGGTGGTAAATTATAGCTGACGTTTCTGTGGATTTTCTGCTACGTGTGCGTCCTGTGGTGGATGGACAGGCGTGTTGAGCACGTCGCTCAATCATATAATTAGATCGTTTGCATATTGATGATTTACGGATTTTTAAATTTTTTTTAGCCCGTCATACCCTCTGTGTGTTTATTCATCCATGTATTATTTCCATCAGCCTCCCCATCAAGCAGCTGCCTGTCTGTCTGATTCGTGCGCTCCTGGTTCTGCACCAACACACTCCGGGGCCAGGTGAGTCAGTGTTCCTCCAGCCTTTTTCTCCAGAGATCCAAACTCACGTCCGCAGAGATCCAGACCGAGCCGTCCCCGCGTTCCCTCTCTCAGTCCCCCCCTAGAATTAAACGTTTCCTCTGGGAAGGGGGTTGCAGATGGTGTTGAATCCTGAAACTGAGGACGCATAAAACATGGAAAAAGCCAGGGCAATAAAAAAATAGACAAAGTTAACACCCAGTTATTGGTATTGCTCCATGTGTTGGACATAAAACATGTCATGAACCACAGTCCAGTTTTGTTTCTTCTTTGCCAGCACAAATTTGATTAAATAGCACCCCCCCCCCCTTCGTGCTGTTATTGTCAACCGGTTGTCTGGAAGACAAGAAGCACACTAAAGAAGAACAGACGCTCTCAGCGTAGGCCCAGGCCCGCCCTACGGTCCACTGTTGCACAGTGTCACCATGGACCCAAGTCGATTTGTAGCAACCAGCAAAATAAAGCAATGTCTTTTGTCTTCCTTCACAAGACAAACTGTCCAGCGTCAAGAGGACAATTGTGGTCCGCTTATCACAAACACATGCAAACACACTGCAAGTACACTGATGGTTCTGGGAATTTGTTGCTGTGGTTTCTGGATATCACCTATAGATGATATCTCTTCACCAACTTGGACCATGGAGCTCACAGCACGGTATCGATTGACAGCTTTTCACATCCGTATTACTCTTTCCTTTCCCACTTTGCAATGCATCCAGGGGCCAAATTGACAAGAGTTTTCATATCCTCCCTCCTAAATAGTTTTATTTTTTAAGTTCACGGCTTATGATATTTTTATTTATTTTTTTATATTTATCCGTCTTGATTCTCCGAGCTTCACTGAAGTATCTCTCGAGATGTTTTTGTGCATGTAATGAATTTATTTTAGGTCCCATAACCTGCAGTAAAACCATCTTCAAAAAAGCAGAAATAGCCTTCTGAACAAGAGCAGGCTCTGCATACACAAAAACAGATCATTGAAAACCAGGCTGACATGTGTCTGAACACATCATGTTAAATATTCAAAGTTTCTTAAGGATGTGGCAGCGTGAGCAAATCACAGACCCAGATACATGAAAGTTGGCTGTTTAAAACATTTGGATGGAGAACGGAATCATTAATCCTCCCTTCCAATAAACTCTCCATCTTTGGGCCTCCATCCCACTGGGATTATTGGACATGTTTCTAAAAAAAAAAGCATGAGCATCAATCAAACTTTTCATAATTGTGACATGCATTTTATTTCACCCATGGCTTATAATCTTGATTGAGGCCATATATGATGAAACACGATCGGCAGCAGTGATAAGATAAGGAAACAGGAAAACAAGTGTTTTCAATGCTAATTGATTGAACATGAAGAAAACAGATTTACATTCAAAATGATCTCGTCCTCCGAGTCTGACAGAAGAGCTGTTAATCGTGCAATTATGCATGCATGAATCAGTCATAAACATGTAGCATCATTGCACCCCAAGCAACGAGTGACAGGCTATATCGTATTCATTTTGCACGCAGGTTTTGAGGGTTGGGGGGTGAGTGGTGGCACTTTGCTAACGAAAGATAACTGAGAATGGTCTGGCGTGCAGACAGATTCAACAGTGCCACCATATTTCACTACATTTTACACCAAAGCTATCATCAATACAGGAAGACAAAACATCATGTTGTTGGAATCTGTCAGCAATGAATTCCAAGAACACAAGCGTCCAATGGAGATCAAACAAGCAAACAAGCAAAACTGAGGGAGACTACGTGTAGGAAAATACGTCTCAACCTGGTCTGATAGTATTCTGCAAATTCCAAAGGTTTATAGTATCAATACCTAAGAGTGTTTGCATTTGCAAACACACTCTGCGAAGAAATTCTTTTAAATGCATGTTTACTGGATCTATACTGTTGTTGAGAATCTTTCATTGAACTATTCGTATTATAGTTGTTGAAATACTTCTCTGTAACATTTGTGTGTTTCTGTACAAGTGCAATACAACTCAAAAAACATAAATATGTCTTTGTAAAGAAATAAATGTACACATTATGGGAAAATCTACAAGTTTAACCTGTCCCTGTATTATTCTTTTTATATTTCTGCTTAAATGAAAACAAAATTAGATATTTTTTCTATAGAGGAGAGGCTTTCGCTACCGATTCGTCCATGTAGCTATCCGTTATGCCCCTTGCAGGAAAATGATTGGAGAGCATGAGCCTCATAAGTTGGAAACTACAGCCACAAAATGCAATGAACATACGTCACGCTCAACCATATTTTTGCTACTTCTAAACCTAAACCAGCCAGCGTACCCTCACCAGTCCTGACGTGTTCCACAGAACAACGCAAAAACACACACGTGCACACAAAACCATAAAAGAAGAAGTGGATGAAGGGGAAGACTTCAGCAAGCTGACAAGTACAAGATTAATCCATCTTTCCAAGCCAGTCACTCCCACTCCCTCCCTCCTCCTGTTTCTCTTTCCAGCCTCATTGTTTTCAATAAAGTGTCAAGACTGGCCATTTTCTAATCACATTTGCGAGTTGGGATCTGGGATTCAGATGCAATCAATGTCTATTAGAATCACAGGGTTATTGATTGAAAGACGAGAGACGGTGTGAGCAATCTTTTCCATTTCATCCTCACCCTTTTCCTCACACATACTGTACACATATTTACACAGTTACAAAGCAGGCAGCCGTATATCCCTGTCTGCAGGTCGGGTGAGTTTTACAGGTGGCAGCTGCAGCATCTTATTTTTAGCGCAGACAACACATTTTTTTTATTTTCCAGAGGACTTTTCTCTGTATTCTAAATTTGCCGCAATTTACCTTAAATTCAAGACGGGTTTGAGAGGGATGGTCGTGGTCCTGTTACATGAAATGCAAGTTTAATTTAATCTTACTTCCTGGAAATATTGATTTTATGTGTGCTGTATGGGGAAGAGTGCAGCATTAAGAAGTGTGTGCCTGAGTATTTGTGCAAATGACGCAAAGATATAACAGTGGATGATGGTAAAAAAATAAATGAATTTACTATAAAATTGTACAGAATGTTCTTTATTTTAATTATCTATTATCTATTTCATATCTATTTGTATGTATGTGTGTGTGTGTGTGTGGGGGGGGGTATCCAGCTGACTATATAGCATCTGATCATTTGTCATGGTTAACCTTCATGCTGGGAAAATAATAATTCTCTTCAAGTCATGCTTCATTTTTTCCCCCAAATGACAGTCCTGACAGATCCAGTTGTGTTCTGGTCCCAGTTCTGGTTTCCCCTCCTCTCCCCTGATTTCACTCCCACTCAATCCACTCATTCCTGTCACCTGTGTCGCTGCAGTCACCTGCATTTCATTTCCAATCAGGCCCCACCCGACTTAAACTCAGCTCTGACCTCAGTTCACTGCAGGAGAGTCAGTTACTAATCCTACTCCTCAGGTTTCTTGGACTTCATTGTGATTTTGCTTATTTCCTGGTTTTTGCCTGTTTTTTTTTTGTCCTTGTCTGACCTTCTGACAAACTGTTGTATGATTTTGTTTGAATTAAACTATCAATGTGGACTTCTCCCCTGGTGTACTGCATGTGGGTCCTTGTGGGAACCATATATCAATAAAGCTTGTTTTGAATTGAGAGAGAAAAGCAATCAACATCGTCAATACATTGATGTTTTGGGACGTAAACCAAAAACCTCTTGTGTTCAGTGTTCAGGATGTCTGAAAAGTGCTTTACTAATAAAGATTGAGTGAATAGAAATTTTTTAAAAAAAGAAAGAAGCAGATCAAGATTCTTTAGCTCATTGTGGAGATTTGTAATGTCTGAGGTCAGAGTAACCCCTAAAGGAGTACAGCTGGAGCCACAAAGATTCAATAGATTTACTTAGGGGCAACTTGAGTCACTGACACACTGGCCTGAAGTGGATTTCTTTCAATGAGACGGTTCTGAAACATTCCAGACAAAATTTGCCAATTGGATTACATTTTTTATCAGTATAACCCATAGGATCAAATTCCATTTCTTGCATTACAAGTTGTTTCTAATCTCTAAACACAGCAGAATAAATAAAATGTCATTAAAATTAACAGCTGCATTTAGAACAGTGGCGCTGCAATTTTTTTTTTTCTTTTCTTTTTTAAGCCGCTGATTAAAAGAGGATTTTGGAGATATTTAATCTTCCCTTCCTTCTTAAAAGGCCACTCTCACAGCTGAGATTCCAGCGTTAAGGTTAGACTTAAATTAGGGAAAGGTTTCGGCTTTGGCGCGCTGCTGGAGTGGAGAAGGTTAGGCAGAGACACTATAGGGAATTTATTATGTTACTGAGAGTCCACACATACACACATTTTATGTGTGTATGTGTGGACTTTTGAATGTGTGTGTGAGGGTCTGTGTTTGTGTTTGTGTCCCAGGACAACTCATTAAGTGTGTAGAAGAATAAAGAGAGCTGGACACACTGCTGCAGTCTACACTCAGCATGCCAGTCACACACAGGAAGCTCGTGTGTGTGTGTGTGGTGTGTCAGAGTCACACACATCGCAATCACAGCTCGACCGGACTACTTTTGTTTTTTGTTTTTTGTTTCTTGCTCACGCACTCTCATACCCAAAGGACACACACACACACACACACACACACACACACACACACACACACACACACACACACACACACACACACACACACACATACACACACACTCACATAATCAGAACACACACTCTCACCCTTAACTGGAAATAGCTTATTGACTGAGCAGTGTTTAAAGATTACTTCTGCTTGTGTGTGTGTGTGTGTGTGTGTGTGTGTGTGTGTGTGTGTGTGTGTGTGTGTGTGTGTGTGTGTGTGTGTGTGTGTGTGTGTGTGTGAGAGAGAGAGAGGCTGTTGATTTAGTCACTGCATGCTCGACAGTGCACCATCTCCTTAATGGAATAATTGAGTTTGGGCTTTCTATTGACATATGCATGCATGTAAAAAAGACACACACACACACACACACACACACACACACACACACACACACACACACACACACACATGAATGCTGATGAAGTAAAGGAAGTATGTGGAAGACGTTTGCTGTGATCATCAACTTCTTCGAGGATGATTCAGAAGCCTTTCTCTCTTTGGCCCCACCAAAGCAGCACCCCTTTGGTGGGGCCAAAGCAGTGCTGCCATCTACCGCTTTGGCCCCACAATTGGAGGAGCACCACCACCACCACCACCGCAAACATAACTTTCAACATGAGAACGAGAATTACGACAAACATCGTCGCCACCATTCCTCCCAGTCTCTTTTACCAGTGAAAAAAACAGAGTTAAAGAGGAA
Source organism: Antennarius striatus (assembly GCF_040054535.1). NCBI lineage: Eukaryota > Metazoa > Chordata > Actinopteri > Lophiiformes > Antennariidae > Antennarius > Antennarius striatus. The sequence goes on from NC_090797.1 coordinate 4,915,913, forward strand.
GAGGACAACTGAGCCGTTCTGACTATAAAGAGTTTAATGGAAATGAAGCCCTACATTATGTTTGGTCACTGTCTTGGCGAGAAATGTGTGTTTCCGTGAAATTGGAGTTTATAAAAGTGATTTGCGAGACAACCGGGGACAACAAGGTTTTAATGAGCTCTTGTTTGATTTGGAAATTGGAATCTGGAGCATCTCTGCTGATTTGCTTTGTTTGGTGATAAAGTCACTTCTGTTTAGGCGCTTGCATATTTTTCCTGCTTTGTACCCTTTTTGCTTCCACGTTTTTTTACTTTCAATCCCCTTTCCCGGCTGGCCCAGCTACACCTTGTCTAACATTCGCTCCTAATCCAACTCGTCTGAACGAGAGAGAGCAAAGTAAGGTCAAGACCAGAGAAGGTATAACAAGACGACTGAAGGAGAAATAGCATAAATCTTTCTTTTTCTCTCTCTTTTTCTGCAAAGGAGTCAATGAATGAGAGTGTGGAGAAAAATATCAAATAAAAGGAAGACAGGTTGCAGTCTTCTATTTTCCTCATCCTTCTCTGACTACACCACAGCAATCAATAATCAATCGCTAATCTTTCATTTCTCTCTCTTCCTCTTTTGCCTTATCCTCTTTCCTCTCAAGTTCTTTTGGCTCAGGCTAAAATATTGAACCTGCTGCAAGGACACGTACGGGGCCGTGCCGACCCACACAAATGTCGTTTTCTTATGCACAAACACGCACAAGTAGAAATGAAAGGGCTTCCATACATGTTCTTGTCATGTAATGAAATAAAAACGGTCCACGTGTCTGCAAAATGCTAAATTTATCTTCCGAGCACACACCAACAGAAGCTATCAGATGGACGTGACTAAAAAGTAGTGCACTCAGTCATTTAAAATTTCTGTTAATTCCAAATTTCGTTTATTTCATATCTGAGAAAAATGTTTTGAAATCTCAAGAAAAAAAAATGTGGATGTATAATTTTTTTTTTGCAAATGATGACTGAGAACCTACACAGACAAGAGAAGCTGATGTTTTTGATTTACGCCATGTTTAAACTCTAAGACAAATCCCATTCAAAAGACAAGCCAAAATTCAGCTCGTAACCATGGAAACCAAGTGATACAGGTTCTTCAATGGAAAAAAAAAGACATCAATTCAGTAACTGGTTGTTGTTTAAAAATACTGAATAGTTCTCATTATGTTGAAATGAAACATGACAGACATACAGAGGGATGGATGGATGGATGGAGGATGGATGGATGGATGGATGGATGGAGGATGGATGGATGGATGGATGGATAGAACCTTTTTCTTCATCCCTTTAATCACTTTGCTTGGCCAAAACTAAACAAATAATTAAATATAACATAAATATGAATCTTAAAAGACTAAATTAGGCCTTATTTATTTACCAATGACAATATTCTTATTAGACAACCTTCGAGTTTAGATTCTCGCATCTTTAGACTCAACACAATGAGAAGTGTGTGTTCTGTGTGGCTAGGTTTGGCGTGACTTAGTGCTTTTAGAGGAGTATCATGTCTGAACACTGATCAGTGTCTTATAAACAAGTGTTTGACCTCAATCATATCTTGGAGTTAAGAAAAAAAAAATCCTCTCACTCCCCAGTGGAAATCCTTCTCGGACAGATAAGCCATACACACACCTGCCCACACAATCTTTCTATGATCTATGATGTCTGCTTAGTGGCGGAATCAGTATAGAGATGCATCGACCTGAGGGTTCCTGGAGGCTACATGCTGTTCTGGCATGTGTGTGTCGGTCTGCATGTATGTGATTATCGCCTGCTGTGGTCATTACAGATGTAGAGGTGGCTGTCCCTGTTCACGCAAAGCTGCTGACACAAATTCATACTCATTTGCTTCTGAAAAAAGATAAATAAGCATGTAAGCACGACTACCTTCACATCATGTGACATCAGTTGCTCTGCGTGTATAATAAGTATTCATTCATAGGACAGTGTGCGTCCATACTTGCAGAACGTGGCTGGTGCTAAGGTGCTCAGTCGTATTTGTTGTGCATCCTCCCTTTGAAATGATGTTGGCACAGGTGTTGCACTGTACCCACCCCACCCGGCTCGATCCAATCCAACCGGCGAGGTGGAATCTACGGAAGCTGTATATGTGGAATTCGAAACTTGATTTTATTTAGAATTTATTTGTGAACTAATAAACAGAATCAAAGTGTAAAATGTGGTGATGATTTGAATGGAAAAATGAGTTTTTCGAAGCATGTTCTTATTCTGGACAGGTTCTCAATGCATCACCTGTAGACACAAAACATATTGAGATATTTTTATGTTTTCTATAAGAGATGATGTGATTTTTGTTCATAAACATGTGTGACAAATTAGCCGTGTAAACCCTCTTCCAAAAAGCAAACGTAGATTTATTTGCATCTCTTGCAGCCATGCTTGTTGTCTTTACTCATATAGGAGTTGTGTATACTGTAGTCAGTAAAATAAATGTAATTCATTATCATTGACATAATACTGCCATTCATAATATCATAATATATACTGGTTTTAAAACAAATAAGCTATCTATACTAATGTAAAATCTGACATTTCTGATCCAGTTTTGTATCTGTTGTTATGTAATGTAAGCCCTGAGGTTGTTACTGCTTTGTGCTCCTAATATTTGCTGCACACATCTCCAAAAAGGCATCAAGGATGGAGAATACAGAGTTTACAATTCTTTAGATAACACATACACACACACAAAACTAATCTAAAGGCACTAGCAGCGTGTGTGTTATCTCTGAGGGAAACAGAGAACACATTCAGTCTGTAACGGTCAGAAATCCAGATGGTTTGTGGGAAAAGGAAACAGAAAACTGTGTGGGGGGGTGGGGTGGGGGGTGGGAGCAGTTGAATCTGTGAAGCATTGACTAAAGCATCAAAAAGAAAACTTGAGATTAAAAAAAATGCTTTTGCACCTGCTCCCCTTCCTCACTCTTAAAGCCAGAGAGCAATGCAGCGACGGCAGTTTTTGAATTCCGCCTCCACAAGTGGTATGAAGTATGAGGAAGGGGCAACAGAAGTCGCCGCAAACTCCTGTCTGGTCCTTTTCTGAATTTTTCCCCGCATATACACTCATTTTAAATTCCAAATGTAGGCACTTGAAACTGAAATCTTTTATTCATTGTTCTGATTGTGAAACACGGAGGCGGTTTGAAGAGCTTACGGTCACTTCCCAAACGACATTTAGTGATTACAGAGCTTCCAGACAGAGTGGCTGTTTTCAATCAGGTAGGATGGTTATTCAATAACTTTTTGTTCATTCTTTTTGTTCAACGCACCCTCTTGCATATTTAAACAATTCAACAACAAGGCATATTCAACACTTGTGACACGTTCTCAAATGCACAAACAACACAGACACAAATCATGAGCCTCGCTCATTCAATTTCACTCATATGAATAAAATATTTATTGCGCCAGGCTAATTTAAATGCTCTCACACACTTACCTGCAGAGACTAATGAATGCATCCCAGAACAGGTATGGGCTTGCAGGATGTATCAATAGAAACTCACTAGACCTCATCATCACCCTAATTCAAGTCATAAATGCTACAGTCATTTTCCGTGTAAGCCATTCTAAACATGAAGCCCAGTATTCATTCAGTGCGGTGTCATGGTGACTGCATGGGGGCATTGTACACAACAGTTCAATGCAGTCGCATTTAAGTTCCACTTTTCATTATTTCTGTGCAAAAAAAGCGTAAAAACAAACAAACAGGCAAGTCAAAAGAACATTCCTGCAGACTAAAGATGCAATCTATAAAGGGTGTGTGTGTGTGTGTGTGTGTGTGTGTGTGGTTCCGCAACAGCATATTTAATCTCGTGGGAGAAAAGATGAAAGTTTATATACAGAGAGGATGTCTCACCCATAACGCATCAGCAGATCACTGAAGAGGAAAAACAGTTGAAGCAGCGCCGGAGAGGAAGCAGTGCAAGGATGTATTCTTTCAGAAGCAATTCCAATAATTAACCACGTGCACAAGTATTATTATTGGTGCAGCATGAAATCATAATCGTTTATATATTATCAAGTGAGTTTGAAAGTGATGCATTCTTCAATTAATTTTGCATAGTCATCGTAACGTTTAAGACATAAACCTGCTGACAAATATTTTAATCTCATGACAAGACCTTCATTAGGTTGTTTAAAAAAACATTTACAGTCATCAGAACCATTCCTTATGTTTTGTCGGATTTACAATCAGTGTTGATGACACCACACAAACATGCATACTTTAGCTACTCGGCATTTGTAGGAGGGTGTTTCATGTGCATTTGAAATCATTATCTTCATTACATAATATCAAAATACAGATCAACATGAGAGAAATTTACTAAATGGCACCGGCTTCACGAATCACGACCTTGCAAAGAATGAATGTGAAATAAATCAACCGTTCAGTGTTTCTGTGCTTCACACACAACCTGCACCATTAACTATTACCGCCAGTGAACGGCTGCCTTATTGGCCCTCCTGGTCTCGGTCCATCCAAAATGAGGACCAACATTTCATGCATAGTAATGCACACATGGGCATCCTTTGAGGAGTTCCCATCAGGGACAGCCTCCAACAGAAACTGCCCACACTGAAATTTGTTGCAGCGTAAGGATTTCATTTTTGGTGCCATCACAGGGCAATTTGAGCAAACCTGCTGTTGTTCGGATTTCAGATGATCCCCGGCAGCTGAATCCTCCTGGTAACGCTGCATCTCTCCAGGCGTATATTCTGGCTCGAATTAATGCACTCTCTGATTGACTTAATGCACTGTCTGTCCCTTAAAAATAAATTATGCTATTGTGGAAATCCTAAGAGCTGGAACAATCACTCGCCCCACTGCTCCTTCATTTTATTTACACAGGACGTTGTAATGAGTAGCAGCTATCTTACATCCCTTAGTGAGGTGTACACTAAAAGTTCTAAAAGTTAAAAATTAAATAGTCTGTAATTGCTCCAAGAGTCAATAATGTCACTAAGTTTTGGTATGGATAACAGATTCTGAAGCAGCCACATCCCTTCAGAGACACAAAAAACAAGTTATTCTATTTGGGCACAGATGTGACTTTAAGATAGGTTTGAACCATCCATCCACCCCGGCCACCTCCCATATCAGAACTTTCTACCCTTTGCACTTCTTACGTAGATGGCTTATAGTATCCTACATATAACCATCAGTTTGAGGGACAACCCACCATATTTAGTCAAAACTGGTTGTAATGGTTAAAAATACCACATTCCTAGTCAATAGCGCAATTCGAAGCTATTCTTATTCTAAATAAATAATTACATTGGATGAAAACAGAGGATTACCTTGGACCGTGATGGCAAGAAAAAAACAAAACATGGGGTTGAAGTGGCAGGGGGATTTATGAGGAATGCAAAAAAAAGTCCATTCAGGAACCCCCCCCCTCTCTGAGGACAGTTGATTAATGGTTTTCATTAAAGCCCAACAACGCCTTTTCTTTTTTTTTCCTCGGAGCAAAAAAAATGTTTATTACCCCAAAGCACACGTCATTAGTATAAAGTTCTAGTATCTTAAAGAGAGAAATTCAACTAATGATGCTGAACATGAGAAATAAGGGATTGTATCTGTGCCTGTGCTACAGAAAATTCTGGGGTGTCTTTAGATGCAATTAACCCGTAAGTGCTACACCATCAGCAGCGTCTCCTATAGCAAGGAAACCTTATGCCTCTGCCTGAAAGTGTGTGTGTGTGTGTGTGTGTGTGTGTGTGTGTGTGTGTGTGTGTGTGTGTGTGTGTGTGTGTGTGTGTGTGTGTGTGTGTGTGTGTGTGTGTGTGTGTGTGTGTGTGTGTGTGTGTGTGTTACAAATAAAAATCACATTTTGTTCATGAAATTCAGTCAAAAGGGTTTTGCTTACACAAGCAGAGAAACACTGTTTAATGTTTGTGGACCTGTTCCCATTACCTCCACTGCCACTTAAAGAGAATGAGCTCACCACATTGATAAGATATTACACATATCCCTTCAGGCTGTCCACACACACACACATGAAAACACACAGTCCTGCAGGGGTTTAACGCGTAAAAAAGCTGATAAGCCAATGTCATTCACACAAAACGTTAACACAGCACCATGTCTGCTTCATCAAAATCAATAACGGCCCCAGGGTGGGTGCTGCGGCCATGTGTAAAGAACAACAGCACAACACCGACAGCCATGTTAATGAACTCCAGAAAAAGGTCAAGGCTAAACAAAAGAATCCCTTATAAATATTAAGTGTGATTAAAATGGGCAGTACTAATTAAGCCATCACGCTCCGGCCCGTGGAACGGCCTTTGATTAGTCCCCACTCTGAACGCCTTGATTCCTAACGTTGGTGTACAGAAAAAAAATTTTTTTGAATGTTATACTTATTTTTGATGCAAAAGAGTTGGAAAACAATGCTGAAAGTAAACATTTGTGCTATTAGAAACGTGCTCCATGTATTTGGATACCGCGTGGGAAAGGTCACACTTTAAAATACGGATAAAATAGCTTTGCACGGCGAGCTCAGATTCTATTTAACATCATATTAACAAATAACTGCTCTGTGGACACCACAGGGAGCAGCGGTTGGCTGAATCACCTCACAGCACGAAGGTTCACACATCGGATCTGGGTCGCTGACCCCCACTGGGTGGGGCCTTGTATCCCTTTATTTATTCTACAAATTCAAAGTCATGCAGGTCAGGTAAAGTGGAACATGGTGATCGTGGTGACATGCTTCTCTAAAATATAAGAGAGTTATAAGAGCAAAATAAAAAATCAATGCATTTCACAATGGAATTAAGTATATATTTTATGATAATATAATGTAATATTCACATAAATATAGCACACAAGCTTAAAGCCAAAATACAACAATACTGTACTCCTAATCACACTGATGCAGTGTTGACTATGTGTCCCTTGGATTGTATGTAGGTGTGTGTGTGTGTGTGTTTCCATCACTGATGATGACGTCATGATGTCACCCCTCACAATATGACCCTGTAACACACATCAAATGGAGATAATTATGTTGGATGGTGTCTGCATTGCAAACGCCTCGAGGCTCTTCTATGCAACTGATGGGGACAATGACGGCTCACACACAAAGAATGGTTTACTGTGTGTGTGTGTGTGTGTGTGTGTGTATGTGTGTGTGATAATGTGCTATATCTCATGTTTTCCCCAGACACCTTTGCTTGCTATCTCAGTACCCGTGTGTTATAAATATATCATGCATGTGGAGGTTATAATTATATAATAATATACATGATAAGTAAGAGTGTGGAACTCTGTGTTCACCTTGTGTTTGCATTTGTGTGGGAAGGTGTGTGTGTTTGCCTTCATCTGCAGCTGCATGCGTATACATCGGCCTACTAAAGCACCTCGACTCATATTAAAAAAGGCTGTGATAAAGTACATTCCAGTGTGGGCATGAGTGGGTCTCAGAAGGGACAATATCAGTATGAGCACAATGTGTATAAATAGGCAACACTCACCTAAGTGTACTGGGCTTGTGGGCAAAATTAACAACAGGAATGCTCCAGGCACCGGCTGCACACCATGTCGCAGGCGAGGACAATTTGTAATTTAAATCCTCTTTTGAAGGATGAAAAAACATTTTTATTTTTTTTTGCGGTTGTGGGGATTAGTCTAAACGGACCTCTTGCAGGTCATGGATGGATGGGCTTATGCAAGGCAATGTAACAGGTTTAGTAACCACTGGTTTGAAGAATAGTCACACACTTCTCTAACATGTAGGGAGCATCTAATGTTCACGTTTGACTAATTTATTTCTTGCACATCTTGCTTTGTTGTTGTTTTTTATACTAAAAGTTTGACTCCAATGCATCTCCAAGAAGTTTGGCAGCATGGTCTCCCTCGCAGAAGTGGTTGCTAGAACTACAATCAGGTCACTGATTCTTGTCATGAGCGGCATATGAAGACCAAGTTGGTGGACGCCAGCAGCAAAGGAAGTCATTGAGGTGAGGAGCGATGCCTTTCGGGTTTATGTGAGGAGATCAGACACCTGAAAGGAACTCGGATTTGTCTTTTTCTTTTTTTAGCTTCAGTTTTAGTTGTGTAAGATTTGCTGCAGCATTTTGAGTTGTGTCACTCTGAGACACTCTGAGACACATTCTAAACCTGCACTCTGCTATTTGTCTTACATTAGAACTAAAGTTTGCAAAGCTTATATTGTGCCTTCGGGAAATTATTTCCCCTCATGCAGAGAAAATATCATCAACCAGCTAGGTAAGATGAATTATGGCAAATGGACTGTGTGCCTCTCTGAAAGTTCCAACATAAAATGAAATATAAGCGATTGCAGGGCTGTGTAAATTGATTATATTTCATTATAGTGACTTTTCTATTTTTCTGTTGGTTGAGATTAAAATCTATCACAATATCACAGCACTTTTTTAGCAGCAGATTCCCCCCCCCCCCCTGCCACCCTCATGTATGAAAAACACACACGGAACAAAAACTGTCAACTTTTGGTGAACTCTTGGAGGGAATGGTTTGATTGCGTTAAGTTTGTGGATGTAGTTTGTGTTTCCGTGGACCTCAAGGTCATCCTCCTTGTGCTGTGGACCTACCGTTTTCTCAGTGCAGCGTCTCAGGGCCTCATTACTGCTCACTTTACCTCTGCAGCGTAGACGCCAAGCTCTCACCTGCTCACACAAACAGTCATGAATCACATTCATGTCACATCTTTTCAACAGGCTTCATGGTATTGCTTAATCCAATTTTTTTCTTTCAATTTTATATATAAAGTGCACCCTCACGCTTTCGCGCATCAACACTCGCGACTTCACCTCATCGTGGATTTTTGATACCGTACGCGCATTCTATTGGCTGACAGCATCCGGAAGTACGCTACGTTCCGTGAGTCTCGGACTTCTGCGAGACACAAAAGTGTTTTAAACAGTCGATAAGAGTGTGGGAAAAGGTAATACAGATAGAAGGTGGTTTAAAATCAGTATGGGGAGGGTCCACAGACGTTTAAATTAAATAATAAGATAGTTTGTCGCTTTATAGCGGAATTCGTTAATTGCGTGTGATTCCTGGAACGCATTAAAAAAAATAGCCACTTATCTATGCAGCTTTTACACATCATTAAAAAACATAACTAAAAAAGTGTGAATGTTGCTCTTCAAAACTGGAACCAGATTTAAGTCCTCATCTTTCATCCTAAAACCAGCAGTACCATCATTATCCTCTCCTGGTGTGTTCTCTGTTCACTTTCTATTTAAAGTAAAATGAAGAATCTACGTAATCATTGATTTCATGAATATTCATTTCTTCCATTTTTTTTCTGTCATTAAGTGTTGCATTGTTTGAACAACCTGCTGCTGTGTGATCACGTCAATCCTCAGGCTGTGGTACCCACACTACCTTAAAGCTGTGCCAACGTTCATTAAAGCTCACTAACGTTCAGGTTCCCTGGTTTGAAAATGATGTGTTCACCAAAAATATGACAGCATTCAAAGGATGGATTCTTTGAGATGCCTTCATGCACAACACTGACTTTATATAAAAAAGTTAAAATCGGTCTAATAGATTGGCATGCCAAAATTTCTTGGCACTTTTGTGGATATATTGCAAAAATTAGTACTTATTGGCACTTAATAGATTCCAGTGATTCATTTCCAGGTGGGAACGCCTACCGTCACAGCTGTCTGGATGGTTAAAAAAAAGGCAGCAGAGCCTGGTGTCAAATTACAGCAGAAACAGTAAATAAAAAAACCTAAAATGAATTCCTTTCCTTTAACAGCACATAACTGTTTGTATTTTGAGTAATGATGTACATAAAAACGGTGGAAATAAAGGAATTTTACTGCCCCTGAGGGTTAGTACTGCTGCTGCAAAACACAGTTAAACTACTAGTTTTAATTTAACAGCTGACAGTGTGACAGTATTGTAATCAGTAAAGGTTGTTACAGCAGCAGTGATTTTTTTTTTGTGGTGTTGTAGTTTGCCAAAGTTAAGAGACGGACGTTCTAACATCAGGCCAAAAAAAATTCCTTAGATTTTATCTTCATCGAGATGGAGGCGAGCTGCTTACAGGTATGATCTCCGAGGAAAGCCAAGCCGCTGCTGGCTGTATATTCATGTTTAGTCTCCAAATTATCCAGCTACCGCTTAAAGAATTCATCCTTTTCAATTCCAAGGTAGATAACTCGTTCTGCATTGAATTGGCTCCTACTCAACAACCACTTAAGTTTCACTCACTCAAATGAAACTTCCTGTGGCACCAGGCAGCTCTATTTGTGAAAAGAAATGTCTGTATGACAAAAACTTTAGTCTTGGTAAAAAAAAAATAAAGAAAGAAAGGAAAGTAGAGCCAATAACTCACCTCGCCTGCAGCAGAAATTCTAGTTGGAATGAAACAGCCTTTTATGGTGCCAATCAGACAGACAACAGTACCAACTCAGAGAAAATAAGAGAAAAGGTAGAGCCTAAAACAAAAAAAGTGGAAATAAATAACAGAAAGAGAAAATAGCAGAGGGGAGTGCGAACAAGAGAGTTCTATAAATTGTAGCCCAGCGCGGGGCTGCAGGGAGGGTGAGTAGCCTGATGAATAGAGCCATCAGCCTAAGCAGAGGCTACAGAGCAGCCTGCCATCTGCCTGCCCATTACTAGAATGGAGTACATGACAGTCTTCTCTCAACTGCAGGCCCCCACCGGCATTGCTGGAGAACATTTCTATATGGGAGTGAATGTATGTGAAGTCAAAACAGACGAGGCGTCCCCCACCTAGACGGGAACCATAAGCACATTTTGGAAGCGTCTTCTGTTGTTAATTTGTGTTGGAGAATACATTTGTTGAGCGTTTTTGTATCTATTTGAAGCATATTGTCAAACTCTCGGCGTGTGTGCACGGGAGGGCGGCCCCCCCGGAGAAGAGCCACAGCGGCGTGGCAGACGCTTCACACCTCATTGGCAAGCAAGGAGAACCAATCACCACCAACAGATCCTCCCCTCAGGCTGCCAGACCGATTCCTCTGCATCCTTGATGAGATGGAGGGAGAAAGAACGTGGGCAAGAAAGTAAGAAATAGAGCAGAGGAGGGGCTGAGGCGGAATAAAAGAACAAAAAAAAAAGGAGGCGAAAGGAAAACACAAGGATTGAGAATATGATACACACACCTGTAGGCCAGCTTGTGTGAATCACAGCTCATTCTATCAAGTGTGTTTCAGGAGACTTGAAAAGACCATAACTCTACATACCACCTTTGACTGGGGCAGAGAAATAGGTTTTTTCATTCATTCAGGGGACCTAGAGTATAGAAATATAATCAACAACAAAACAACAACAACAACAAAAATCAAATGAAATAATTCACAGCATGGCAAGATGCTGGCAACTTTATTTTCAGTTCTAAAAATGAGTAAATAGAAAAGCCTGAAGGACTTCAAATTCTAGCTTTGTGAAACTACCAATTATTTCATTCTGGAAGAAGTTGACCTTTTAGCAAACCTACCCAGAGGAAAACTTTAGTTTGATTAAGCAATGCTTATTTATTCACATAGATATACAATAAAATACACAAATCAGAGGATAGAATACCAAATTATTCTATTCAGTCATAGAGTCAAAGCACAGACATTGTTCTTATTGGCACTTATAATAGATTCCAATGATTCATTTCCAGGTGAGCACACAGCGGAGCGTGGTATCAAATTACAGCAGAAAAACAGTAAATAAATAACCTCAAAAGAATTCATTTCCCTTAATAGCACAGAAGTTTGTATTTTTTTCCAATTATGCACACAAAAATGGGGGAAATAAAAGAATTTTACTCCCCTTGAGGGTTAGTTCTGCTGCTGCTGAAAAAGGCGGTTAAACCACTAGTTTTTAATGCAGTTTAACAGCTCAGACATACTGTGACAATATTGTAATCAGTAAAGGAAAATTGTCTGTTGTTTGTGCAAAGTCTTGTGGTGCACAGCAAGTAAGGAGGAAGAGACAAACAGTAGACCCACCTTTGTCCGGCTGGCTGCAGCCACGGAGACGGACACAGACTGGACCCTGATAATTGAGTCTTCTGGGTTCAAACACACACTTTCCAATTTCCTCCCTCCACTGCTGGTGACTGTAACTTTCCCAACATTTCCTCACACCGTGAACACAGTGTGTCCTGGCATCAGCCGAATGTGTCAGTTCTGTCACTAACGGCAGCACAGACCTGTCATCCACGAGCGACGGCGGCTACAAACTTCCATTGTCTTCTTAAGAGTCCCTTAAAATACTGTGATCAGAGGTCACACAGGACTGATGAGTAGACATCCTGGAATGAAAACTCTTTCACATTTAATTTAGTTTTTCTTTTTTTTAGTCATCCAAAAGAAATGAAATTTAATTTAATTCACCATCAAATGATGTATAATACCAGTTATTATTTTTTTCCTCTCAGCCATCATCTAATCAACCATGCAGCTGACAAAAATGGAAAAAATAAAAAGTGTGCTTTACTTAATACATTTAATGACAAGTTAGAATACTAAGTAGACCGTTAAAGCAGGCCATGAGGTGTTATAATGTATTTTAAGCACAACCACTGAACATCTATGTTATAACTGGTAAGGAAAATCCATAAATCACCATGTAAATTCAGTGTCTTATGGATGCTGTACAGGTTTGATAAATGTCGATATAGTCCATCAGAAAAACATTCAGCAGTAGTCATGAAGCTTTATAACCCACTATGTATATCATCATTTGTCATTATAGCTGAGGTGTTATTTTTTCCATCGTTTATTTAACAAAATCCCTTCCAGTAATATCTAATTTCTTCCATTAAGGGTGCCGCCAGGTAGTGTGTTTATAATTGCACCAAATGAATTTTTAATTTTTGAACGCCTTACACTTTTCCCGCTTATTGGTTTTCCCTGGAAATTCTAGGATTTCAAGATGCAGAAGGCTTCTTTGAATCTCTGAATAGAAACTCCCTTTTAACGTCATTGCGCACTTTTCAAGGTTGCAGATCTCATGATTTCTAATCATTTCTTAATTATATGTGGGGGGAGCAGAATACAGAATGCAGACGGAATACACCTTTAAATAACCCGTCTTGACTCAGAGGTTCTGGGCCACATAGAGGAGTCAAAGAGGATGAAATGAGGGGAATGAAATGAGCTTCGTCTGCCCTGTGGAGGAACACCTGCCACGAGCTCCACAGCCATTAGCCCCAACATTCAGAAAACCCCTTCCACACACACACACACACAGGCGCCGTATAATAGAAATCAACCCCTAACCCCTTTGTGACTCCAAATGTCAAAAAGCGAAAGGACAGCTGACTGACAGACGGGGGGAGGGGGGATTAGTCACAATGAATCACATGGTTGCAAGCACACACACACACACACACACACACACACACACACACACACACACACACACTCCTCTATGGTAACCTGCTTCTACACTAAACCCAGACAGAGTCCCTCTGACATTCCACACACTCCTACTGCATGGAGATCGTAAGGATGGCTGCAACGTTATCCCACCCACACACAAACAGTTTATCTGTCTATCTCTCTATCTATCCAACTCAACCCGACCCAAAGCGGAGAAGACGGCGCAGAGAAGCTGTCTCCTCTAAGACATTAGTCTGGGAGGCTGAGAAGGAAAAGAGGTAAACTCCAGAAAGGAAGAGAAGATGATGAAAAAGAAATAAGTGAGAAAAAGAAGGCCTGATGGGGAGGGCTGGGGATTCACACGCCAGAGATATAGAAGAAGAGAATGTTACTCCTCCGTGCTTCGGCTCTCCCTCTCTTGGGCTTAATCACTCCATTTGGCAAACTGTCATTGTGACAACACGAGGGGCCGCATATCCATCAGATGTATGATGCTTACTATAATTAGCACACACACACACACACACACACACACACACACACACACACACACACACACACACACACACACACACACACACACACACACACACACACACACACACACACACACACCCATAAACAAACGGGACAAATAGAACTTAATATTTCTGAAAAAAAAAAAAAGAGTTCAACAACGGTTCTGCATCATTTCGTCTTTTTATTTCCTCGGATCAGGCGCAGTCACGAGTGCTGGTCTGGATGAGAAATGTGCACATTTGTTACATTAAGATAACACACTGACATTAACAGATGCAAAGAAGAACAATATACACACACGTGAATATGTGAACATTATAATGAATTTGGGGGAAGGGAAACAATGATTTGAGGAATTTATGGACAACAGAATAGGACCTGAATTTTATTAATAAAAATAGACTTTTATTTTCTGGAATGAGGCGTGAGGGTGAAAGGTGAAGGTGGGCAGTGGAAGAGATGGCATGATTTTTTTAAAAATATTTTATTTGCCTTTTTCCCGGTTTGTTTTTGCCATCCGTCAAGTGGGACACACTCAGCGTCCCGTCACGCCCACTCACAGCAGAGAGAGACGAAAGGTAAGAGAAGTGCGGAAAGGTGTCTCTTCATGTCTCGGGATGCTGCATGCGTTGCCTCCATTCCGGTTAGGTTCGGGTCTCCACAGGGTTTTGAGGGTTCGTGTTTCGGTGCCGACTCACTCCTCAATTCTTCTGATCGGATCTGTCTGCCAGTTAGTCGATGATAAGAAATCCTACACGCCATAAACTCATCATTGCTTCCTCTTTTCTTTCTTTCGCCTTTAACCCCCGGTCCTTAACTTGGTCTGCGGATAGAAACCAGAGGTGGAGACGAAGAGAAGTGCGTTTAGAGGAAGAGGAAGCAAATGAAAAGCAAATAGAGGAGGAACATATTATGTCACGCCGGAGAGACAAAACGGTGAGAGGGAAGCCTGAGAGTCCAATAAAGCAAAAGAGGATGGAGTGAGCTGGACCTGAGGGCAGTGGATTCTGTGTAAGCGATAAGTGCAACCACAAATCCCCAACACAGCCTGTCAATAACCGTTTGAACCGGCCCTATCGAAGCCAGTGCCGTTGGATGAAAACTGCCTGAGAGGAAAAGAACGGGAAGAAAGAAAAGCAAAGTAAAAGGATAGAAACACATTCTTCCACTCTGACCTAATACTTTCATTTCATTTCTGATAGAGGTGTTTGTTTTCATGTATCACCGATCCGACACGATCGCTGACATTTATTTATAGTCGACCAAGAAGTCGATGAAACTCTAAAACCCTTAAAGGACGATTTCACTTCATAAGGCTGCTTTTGACTTATAGTTCTGGACACGTATTCCAGTAATGATGATACTGTATCTACCAGAAAACTTCTGAAATATGGGAACATGGTAACATCAAAGAGCTGATCTGACATGGCGACAAGTATTAGTGATTCTGTAGGGGTTTTTTTTAAACACTGAGGTTGGTATTTAAGCTGCAATCAAGTTTGGGTTTTTATCATCTCTAGATGCATCAACACGACTTTTTCCTTCTTGGTTTTGAAATATCCATATCGAAGATGATACATTATTTTAGTCCAGTTACTCCCGTTTTTCAGTCGTTGCAAACCAAACCTTTCACTGACACCAAGAGACGGATCTCTCCCTGCTTTTTGGGAATAAAAAGGGAGATGGAAGGGTCCGTCTAAAAAAATGAAGTGGCGAAGGAAAAGATAGGGAGCAAACGGCAGTCATGCGGCAAGAATATGGAATGACGAGGCGAGCAGTGGATAGAGAGATCGTCTGCGTGATAAACTCTTTTTCATAGAGGGGGAGAGAAAGCGACTTTATCTGCCCTTCGACTGCCTCTTTCTCACAGTTTGCTATCTGGACCTGTTAAGCGGTGAATGCATTGGGAATGAGACTAGGTGTGGTGGATGGAGGGAGTGAAGGAGAGGCGGTGGTAGTGGCAGTGGCGGTGGGGCATGGAGGTCACAAAAGCAAGCGAAAGTGGGTCTAAATGTTATCGTATCTACGGTGATAAGAACGCTAATTATCGATGACAAAGGCCGGCTCTGTCTTGGCTGATTCCAGCTGAGAGGTCAATATTATAAAACTGAGATTTGGATGGGGGCTTTGGTTTTCTATCCCCTATGAGATGCCATCTTGGACATTCCTATCTATACCTACGGTACAGCAGTTTTAAAGTGGAATCTAAGATTTAAAGGGGCAAGAGGAAGAAGGAGAAAGAGATTTTGCTTCCTTTAAAATAGAAGGAAAAAAAACCCCCGTCTGAGCCGTGCTATCAAATGACTTTGACAGAAAGGGCAAGGAGATAGGAGACGGCCCTTTTTTAAGAGGGTTCGTTTGGATCTCCTGACCTGCAGAGGTCAAAGTCACGTCCTTTGACATTTGATGTCGGCGTAGCTTCCTGCGCTCTGACGATAAAGCAATGTAAACATCCTAATCATGAAGCTGCATCAGCTCGTATCCATCCCCCACCTGCCCCACCCCATTTTGTCAGCTGTGTAATTGTGTAATTCTGCATATTATTCCTTTAAAGCCTTATCATAGACCTTTCTTTTTTTTTTTGCACCTAATGACTTTAAAAAGCGACTCTTAGACAGATAAGCGCAGACGAAGAGGAGTGTGTTGTGATCGCCGTGGGCCGATAAACACAAGCGGATTACCATATCGTCTCAGGCTTGCTCACAAACAATTTACAATATCATAACATCATCCAGACGGCGAACGCACCCTTGCTGAATCCTGACGAGGCTACAGGTAGCTTTGTTAAACACACATGCACACATGCATGCCATGAATAATACATTGTACAATTTACGTGATGCACAGCTTAGAAATTTACCCGGATGCAACTTTAAAATCTAATACCAAATACACATGAGAGCGAGCAGGAAACGCAAAAATTCAGCTTCCTTCATTTCTGGCTAAACAAGTAAATTGTAAGTAAAGGGGGGGAAAAAAAATATATATATATATATATATATATATATATATATATATATATATATATATATATATATATATATATATATATATAATAGAGAGGCTCCACGAATGTAAATTGAGGCCTGTTGGTGCTGTTGATTGTTACATGTTGCAAAGTGTGTGTGTGTGTGTGTGTGTGTGTGTGAGAGAGAGAGGAGGAATTAAGTTAATATCGGTCAGAGTGACATCACTATTACCGTACGGCGAGTGACCGCGGGAGCACGAGGGCGAAAAAACATTTGCACTCCAAAGAGGTATCCAACTAGCAATGGCTAGTCTGCTGGTCTTATTACATTAAAACACACAGATCCAGCTGGGGGGTAGGGGTGGGGGTGGAGGAGGAAGAGGTGGGACGACGCCTGTGTCAGCAGGTATTATGGAAATAGACTGTAGGGTAACTGGCCATTTAGTGGGAGCTTTATTCAGGCGCCAGCAGGCCAGTGGAAATTTTATTCTCTCGTCTAAAAGCAAGGAGCCGGCGCATGTAAATGGATGCCTGTGTTACGTGTGGGTGTAATGTGTGTGTTATACTAATTTGTTTAGACATTTCTAGAGGGGTATCTCGCTCTACAGTGGCTATCACACACACTTATGAAAAGATACGCTGACGCATGTCGGGGCTACTTCAGTTCACCTGAAAGCAACACTCCTGGGGGTAGAAAGCAATGCGACTTGACTCATCTATCCATGAGGGTGCATGCAGATGTTTGTTCCTTTCAGAAAGGACAAAAGAAACTGAATTCAAAGTTAAAGGGTACATTTTTACATATTTTATGCAGCTACATACGCATACGTCATGTGTCTTTAAGCAAATTATGCTGAAATGAGATATAAAAGGAGGTAAAAGAAGCGCAGATCATTTCAGTAAA
Source organism: Antennarius striatus (assembly GCF_040054535.1). Classification (NCBI taxonomy): domain Eukaryota; kingdom Metazoa; phylum Chordata; class Actinopteri; order Lophiiformes; family Antennariidae; genus Antennarius; species Antennarius striatus. The sequence continues at coordinate 4,933,689 of NC_090797.1, forward strand.
GACCCACCTGTTTGGCGTTGTTGACACACTGTAGGTAAAGAGCTGCAATGTTGGAGCAGTTAAGGGTTTTTCCCACATTCTCCTTGTAGCAGGCGAGGATTTGGCCCTGCAGGTCTGCACACACAGGATACATCTCATACCGCCTGGAGGGGTGAGAGGGGAGGGAAAGAGAAATCCTGTGAAAATGTGAAGGAAATGTGGTGCAAGAAAGAGGGGAAAAAGAGAGGATGGAGTGTGAGGGATGAGTGTTAGGGGAGATGGATAAAAGTGTAAAAAAAAAAAAGAAGAAGAAGAGGGAGGGAGCTGAGTGATGAATGTGTGACATAAAGGTGAGGGGAAAAATCAGTAAAAAATGACCTCTTTTTTTTTTAAAGTATGCAATTGATTGTCAATCTTTTTCCCCATAAGAGCACATGCATTGTTAGATTCCAACAAATTACATTGTGGTTGACAGACTGTGTACACCCCTCGCAAGAATCAACACGACCGTATCCGTGCTCGGAAAGGCCAAAGGTTGCCGCAACCTGCTGCGATAATCGAGCTGATACGTGCAAAATATCGAAAGAGACGCAAGAGGGTTTTTTCAATAAAAAAGGACAACAGGGAGCGTCAGAGAAAGCTTCCAATGGCAGCTCCAGCCAAGGAAGGTGAGATCCATCATTGCTGTGGGACTTAATGGAACAGAAGCTAACTCTGCAGATCGATGTGTAGCGTGGAGAACGTAATGAAAGACCATTGGCTTAATCTAGAAAGGCAATAAGGTTTACTTGTTATAACATTGTGTTGATAATGATGATGAGGATAAAATTACCTGCACCCCTAAGTACACCTTCCTGTTAAATTACCCCTGGTTCTGATCGTATCACCATTAAAATGTTTTAGAAAGAGCTCACGGAAGAGAGTATTGATCACTCCACTGGGCCCTAGTGAATCCATCCCTCCATCCATCCCTCCATCCATCCATCCGTCGATGCAGGCGGGCTCAACTGTGAGTGTCAACCATTAACAGACTGGATAGCTGTCACCTTGGACCACTCCGAATAGCAAATTCCATCTTTTAGCTTCCAAAGAGGAGATTGTTGTTGCAGACTGTGGATGCTAACATGTCTGGTTATAGGATAAGCATCACTAGCTTTGCAAGCTCAAGACTGTCCTTGAGGTGTGCTCCACTTTAAGTGCTGTTGTCTTAGCTGCTATGCTCCAGATGCTAGCGCTCCTAATGGTAGCTGCTACACTAAACTTCAGTGCATTTAAATGAAGCTCTTATGTTGGACCAGTTGGATCCTTAATCCAGTCTATGGATTGTGGAGTAACACCAGCCTTGGTGTCCTGCCCACTGTTAACTGCTTTTGTCTCTCTTCACACACTCCATAAAAACCTATAATGACACACACATGCACATGCTAGGGCTATTATGCTAATGGCGGTGTCATCGTTTTGTTCACACCAGTGCTCAGAACACTCCATCTGCCTCACTAAACGCCCCGCAAGCGTGTGAAAGATTCTGCCCGTCAGCAACTCTGCTGATCTCAAAGGAATATTGGGGGTGAAGGCGAGCCCCTGTAGTCAGAATCAGATGTTTGATTTGCCCCCTGGAGTGAAAAATTACCCCCACACCCCCTCCCCATTGGACATAAAGCACAGGATTGGTCGCATGGGTCATTACCCAGGGTGAAATGCAGCAGGGAAGCCGGTGCAGAGGAGATGTGTACATATGTGTACCGTCACGTGGTCATATTTGCTGGGGAGGCCAGATAAATCTATAGTCCTTGTAAACGCGGGTCAGTGACAACATGAGAGGTACTCAGGTGCCTTTAGCAGCTTCCACACAAGTGTGATTAATCAATACACTTTATCGTTCATCGTCCGTTACTGATCTCAGGGGGGAGAAATACTCCAAAACAAGACGGAAACAGTTTTGGAGAGTCCCAGTCTTGCCCCAAAAATTAGCTGACAATTAGATATCGCCGTCATATCCGAAGCAACAATCGGTTAGTTTAAAATGAGACTAGAAGTGGACTGTTTTCTTGGTCTTTTTTTTTTTTTTTTTTTCGCCGTTCTGATTTTTGTAAGGTTTGATGATGCATCGTGTTAATTAGCGAGCTTTACAGGTGCTGGAAGGATAATTTTATCACATTTCAACAGAGCCAGGTTGGCTGTTTTCCCCCTGTTCCCAGCCTTTTTTTTGCTTAGCTAAGCTCACCGATGGCCTGTTGCAACTTTTATATTTACCGTGCAAACACAAGAGTAAAAAAAAAAAAAAAAAATCCATCTTCTCATCTAAGCTTAACTTGAAACAGCGAATAAGCAATTTTGAAGATGTGGCGCTATTCTAACCTCGACTTCCATCGTTCTCTGGCTGATTCCACGGCAGGCCGTACCTGCTTTTAGCACGGACCGGAATGTTTGTGCCGTCGATTCGTTCTGCATTTGGGGATCCGCTGGGGAGAAATTCAGTCGTTTGCTGGGAGGCATGACAAGACATTGCTCTGCGTCAGGGTATTGAGCAATGACAGCAGCGGTAGAAGAAATCCCTCCCATCCAATTCCTATGGATCGTGGCGCTCATTTATTATGCCACCTGGGTATGTTCGGGGATGAGGGGAGACACACACACACACACTAATTACTTTCTTAAGCATTCTCGTTAATGCCAGGTGCATCCTGCTGATACAAACCACAGTGTTTATCACCAGTAATGGCCTCCGAGAGAGGGAAAGGAGGACAGAGGGAGGAGGGCGAGGGGAGGATGGAAATTAACAGCGTTTCTTGATGAGGAACTAGACAGTGGGACTAATATTTCCGGTGACTCTCTGGTTTTTCTCTGCGGAGAAAAAGGCCGAAACGATAGCCGAGTTTATCACGGAGACAATAACACTGTCGCACACTGTGGTGGAATGCCGCATCCTCCATCATCTATCATTAGGCGTAACATTAAGTTCCCACCACCAACCACAGAGACGGTGGGGAAAACACATAATCCTCCCTCCCCCTGCTCCAGTTTCACATTAGGTGTCCTCAAGTCATTTGCTACGGCGCCACTGCGTGAGCAGATGCAAAACAATAGAAATGTCACATCATGCGCACGCCATAAATCATAACTGCTGTATTACCCTGTTTTTATCTTTAATGCATGAAACTACCAACAAACCTGAAAAGAGCTTTTTCCTTTTTCTCTCAAGTTGCTTATTGGCCTCAGGTAATCACCGCATTCTTCTGGGCTAGGCATGAAAATAAAGTTACTGTACTTCGCTTCATGTGAGCCAGGAGGGGATTCTGATCCTTCCAGTTCATTTGAACAGACAATATTTCCTTACATGCTGCAGCAAGAATCTGAAGGTATCATCATCCCCTTCCTGAGTGACCTGAGCAGTAAAAGTTAAAAAAAAAAAAATTGTAGATATCTAAATCAAATTCTATGAAAATAGAAATTGGACACTTAAATTCATTGGGTGCTATTTTCTTGTGTACATGCACAACCTGCCAAATACACAGTATATCTGATTATTAAAAAGGTCAAACAAAACTCCAAACTCAAAATATCCAAAGTTGAATATTTTTTCTCAAAACCAGAAAAATAAAAAGGCCTAAAATCCCCCAAAATTTCAAACAGCACCAATCTTGCAGATGATTTATTTGTTATCCAACCGTCCTTGGTTTAACTGTATTTTTTGTTTTTTTCAGTCATGCCTTGGACAAAGAAAAAACATTTAAACCCTGACATAATGACTGATATCTTTTTAACCCTAGTACATAATGTAGGAGGAATGAAGGCTATTCCCTTCATCCCGTCTGTACAAATACAGACTCAAATGAAATTTTGCTTTTGCGTTTTATGAAGCAATGTTTCAATTATGGTTTTTTAATTTGAGCAAGTAAAGTTTCATTTTTCTTATTAGACTGATTCCTTTTTCCTTCTCAGGCTTCAGGATGTTCAAGTGGACAAAACTTTTCACAAGAAAATAAAACCATTGATAGAAACAATCTTCCTTGGTGACACTGCTGTTTTTTACTTGTATAGTCATCATACACTCATCTTGCAACATAGGCATAAGAACAGATCATAAATGTTCTATCCACCCTCTCCCACAGAAGCAAATCTAATATTTCAATGCAAATGTCTAGAAATGATTCTATACGTCACAGAACAACCCCTCTTTCCCTATCTCCTCCTTTTAGCAATCCACATCATTACATTATTCCTCTCTTTTAGTCCCTCCCTCGATCCCCAGAGTTTCAAAGGATATTTAATAAAGCCCCCTGTGGTGGAAGACTGAGAAAATATAGACATCCAGCCAGAAACAATTGGTTGTTATTTGCACTGTGTATTTGTGTGTGTTTGTGCTGCAACCCTAGAGGCAGTAAATCTTTACAGTCATATAGGGGTCTCGCCTCGTGCCATCAGTAGCAGTGAAAGGTCTCTATAACAACACTTTATTCACACCACAACATGCATACAGTGCATCCACGCAAACCGAGCAGGTCCCTATATCTTTTGATGCGCTGATAGGAATGAAAAGAGGGGGGACTAAGGTTGGTTTTAGATATCTACATTACAGTTTCTCTGCTCTGCGTCATAAATCAAAATACGGATGGATGAAACGAGAGTGGAGAGAAGGGGAGGTGTGTGTGTGTCTTTGTGGTGGTGGTGGGGGTCACTCACAGAGAAAAAAAAAGCTTTATTACATGAACCCAGACAAAGATGAACAGTGTGTGTTTTTAAGAGCAATGACAGAAAAGCAAGGGAGAAAAACGCAGCGGCTGTGGAGAAAGAAGAAGTAGATGTGATTTAAGGGAGGAGCGCAGACGCGAGGCGGACGACAACCCTCCACAAAAACACTCCTGAACCCTCCTCGCAGAGCTCTTTTTGTAAAGTTTTTGGGAAAGAGCAGAAAATGAGGTTGAGAGGAGGGGCAGGAGTGATATGAGAAGATGAATATGTTCCATTTAACATGTAATAAAGCAGAGCAGATTGCCTGCTCACTCCTTCTCACTGTCGGCCTCTCTCCTCAAGGTGTCCCTATATCATTTAATACAATCCCTCCTTTCAAGCCTCCCACCGCTCATGTCAGCACATTTCCATAAAGTGGGGACATATTTGAATAGGCTACATTCTTCAAAGAGCGTACTGTCCGCGAGCCGGCAGACGCATTCCAGATCGATACTGGGATTTTAATACAATATGCTTGTGTTGTGCCGATAGACTGAGGATCACTGTCGGTGCATTTTTCAAAACAACACATATTGACCATGACTTCCATCTGCTGCATAACAATGCAGGCCTGTGCACTTAAAATTACTTTCATGGATCGCCGTTAAGGATGAAACATGCTTCGACAGCTCCATGCATGTTGAAACATCTGTCATAATTTCACATAGATTACAAAAGATGCATCCAAACACAACCACAGCCTACCAATACATGTGACACGCTGGCCACGAAGACACTAGAAAACATCAAGTTGTCCCCTGAGAGAACAAATATCGTTAACACAAACTGGCTGCAAAGGATTGTTGCCCAAGTTAATCATGGAACGTGTTAAAAATGAGCACACATTTGGTGCTAATGGGTAGTGGATAAAAGGATGATGGGAAAAGATAGCGCAACGGGTACAGCGTGTGCCCCATGTACCAGAAAAAGAGTCTCTACAAACACTGTGTTATATACCAATAATTAAGCCATATTTACTTCCAAATAAAATAATTCAATGGTTAAGGCTCGTAATTTGTTGTATTAATTTTTTAAAAATTCTATACTGTGGTAATCCCCGAAGGGAAATTAAGAATGCACACTCTAGTATGTTAGTCAATCAATCACACGCATGCATATTAGTGTGTACAGGCTCCCTGTAATACACACAACCACACACAAGGAGGCCTGTTAGCATGCAATAGGAGGTAGAGTGGCGGGCAGCCCCTTTGTGGAGCGTCCAGATGAGCAGCTCTTGAGGGGGATGGCGCCTTCCTCAAGGGCGCCTCAACAGTGCTCCAGAGGTGAGCCTACACCTCCCACTGTCAACTCACACTCCGGGTGTTTTTGGGCAGAAGCGGGAATCGAACCGCCGATCTTGGAACATTGGACGACCCGCTCTACCGCCGGCTCTACCACTGGGCTACTGCAGCCCCACTATTAGCCTGATGAAGATTCAACAAGAAAATAAAGAATCCCAAACATAAAATATGTAATAACAGGATAAGAATCAAAGGTGCACAAGGATTTTTGCCACAAACATTTGACATGACACCTCGTGGCGCTTTGTTGTAGTGATAAATATTCAGGTTTAATATCCATCTTACCATCTCCACACCACCACGAAGTAGAGAAGGGCATCAAAACACATTTATCCTGTTTGACAATAAATACACACAAGTTGCTGCAGTGCATTCTGGGGGGTTGCTGCTATTTTCTTTTTATGGGAATGTTCTTTGTGTAAAAGCTTTTTTTTTCTCCCCAGGCAACCCTATCCTGGAAGAAGCCATTTGTCGTGCTGTTGTGACTAAACTAGTATCTATCTCCCCCAATCTTTGACCCCCCCCCCCCCCTCCAACCAATCCATTGACAGTATGGATTACGCTTTGCCTGCCACCTGATTGAGTTCCAAATTACCACATTGTCTATTTATCATCATTTGGGTCCACTTAAGGGTTAATAGGGTTAAGGGGTGGCTGGCGGTTCCCCTTAAAAAGCCCTCATGTTCTCTCTAGTAAAGGCAGGAGTCAGTGCCGAGGGAGGCAAATAAATACAAATGATCCAGTTAAAGAGAAAAATGACACACATTTTGCTCACGCTGTTTTTTAAAAGTGGACCTGAGTGACCTCCTGCAGCGTGGATGAGAGATTGAATGAGAGACGGAGAGAGAAAGAATCTAGAGTGAGTAATGTAAGACTGTTGAAGAATGGAGGGAGAGGGAGAGAGGCTGAATAAGCAGACAATAATAAAGGGAGAGAGTTTTAAATTATGACAGAAAACACTGCTCGTAAGTGAGTAGCGAGGGAGACAAAGAAAAATGGATGGAAGAGAGGAAGAAAGGCAGTCTGTGTCCTCTCTGACCCTTTTTATAAGCACTCTCTCAAGAGGATGGATATCAGGCTACAATAAGAAGGAGAAGAAGACGGGCGACTGATATATTCCAGAAGCATGTGCTGAAGCATACAGCCGATATAAACTCCTTATTTGTGAGGGACCAATCCCAAACTTTGTCATTAAGGTGTTTGTTTTGGGCCCATCCAAGGGGAAGAAAAAGAAGTTCTTTCCTGTTCCATCAGTCTGATCAGTGGATGACCCCAACCACCAACACAAAATACAGAAAAGTAATTAATGCTGTGAGTGGGCTTCTGAACCAATTCCACTGCATCAGCCGCTAAGAGGTGTATGTGCATTATGTGTCCGTTTGCGCGCCCACACAGTCCTCACACACCGCGTGCGCCGTTTACAGCCGACACGGTGAAGCTCTTAAAGCCGAAAGGGCTTTTAAAGCATTTATTGACTCCTGGCTTTTCGGCTGACCGCCATCTTGTCCTTACGCCTTAGGTTGCTTAGATACGGGATGGCTGTTCGCTGTCATCCTAACCGAAGAGGTCAAAGGGCTGAACGGTCTGTTCTGCCTCGCCGACGGAGACTACATTAGAAAAACTCCTTCACAGCTTGATTACTTTTCCACAATGCAGCTTTTAATTTTACTCCGATCATTTTTTTAATAACTTAAATTGCTGCTTGGCTCAATTAAACATCAATAAATCCCCATGGAATTAGTTTTGAGACATCAATATTTTGCTCTTAAACAATCAGGAGCACTGCCAAGAAAAGCCTCTAACTGCCTCGACAACTTATTTACATTTTGTGGCAGCAGTGTGTATTTGTGGAAAGTCTGCTGGATTTTCTCCAGTTTATTAATCGTACACAGAAATGTGGAAGATAAGAAAAAATGCACAACATCCTGCAATGATATGTTGGAGGACTAGGATTCCATTAGGTTGGTAGGGCATTTTCTGTTTTTTTTGTTCACCCCATAACCTTCACGACTGAACGCAACTGTTCAAAGAAAATCAATGTAATGCGTTCTTAACCTTAACTGACACTACCGTCAATAAAGTCTGACTTCAGTGTTCGTTTCTTGTAAATAAAATGACACATTTGATCACGATGTGTTGTCAAACTAGACGAGGATCACAGTGCGTAAAGCTCCATTATGTTTGAAAAATATGTTCCCATTATAGTTTAACCCTGATGATAGGACTCACTGACCATGAATTTGGCATCTCATTGGTATCTTCAATAGTTCAATTGTTAATTAAATTTTTCATCTCGTTGTTTAAGTGTTGTTTCAGCAATATCAGGTCCAGAAAGTGGAAAAAAAATATTCCACCATCAGCCTGCACCATCCGGATTTACCACAAATCCGAATGGGATCTTCCATACCACAAGGCCGACACTCCAAGCAGGATTCATGAAAATATGTCGAAGAGTTTTGGTGCATTAATATACACCTCCTCACTCCATCTTTGCATGTGTGTCTGGGGAAAAAAGGGGTAAAAAAACAAACAGATGAAGCGAGATTCCAGCTCGCTTTATCTGTTTTTCTCATCTGCTTTTGTCAACTGAATTAAATTTTAAAAAAGATGTATTCCAAAGAATAAAAAACTGAAATATACAAATAAAAGGATTGAGTTGTCTGCGGGAGGAGAGGGGTGAGGCGACAGACTAAAACAACAATTTATTTACCCTACGGTATTAGAAGAGGGCAGCAAACACACCACCTGATGCTAACGCTAAAGTGTGAAAGCACATAGCCCTCTCTCATCTTATCGTGAAATGTCCATCAACGCAGGAAAGCTTTGAAGCATCAGAGTTTTTGAGACTAGCGAAGAAGGGAAATGGGACGGAGACATAAGAGATGATGGTCTCAATCCTTACATGGCCACGTCAGACCATTCCCCATTATAGCATGCGCAGGCCCTGTCTCAATTCCACAGGGACCCAGGACAAATAGTGGTAGTGAGCGCTTCAACAAAAGAAGCCCAAAGCCCCACCAAAGGTTAGCGCTGACAGGAGGCTTAAGACTCCGCCACTGTTCCTTCATTCCCCGTTCCATCTTTTCGCATAATCTCACATCTATCATTTTCCTCCACGCCTGTCAGCTTGCAATTCAAACTGAAGCCCCTTTGGGGTCACTGCAGCACGTCGATACATGTGCGCACGCACATATGTGTGCTTTCTCAAGAAGCTATCCTTGATGGTTGCATAGACTTGAGCATGCTCGAATTGATTCATCCACGTATACGGGAACACTCACACATTTTGCACTCGGACATACATGTAGTGCAGTAAAGGTCATACATTCAGCGCTGGACAGTGCGATAATGGATCAGACTTGGATAAACTACTACAAGTGAAGGCGGCAGGACATAAATCAGGTGCAGGGAGAGGCGGCCTCCTTTTCGAAAGCAACCCAGGAACTCTTATCTCCAGGCCGGTGCACGGAAGTGAATAAAGGCTTTGCTGACACGTGAATGCATGTGCGTCTAACATACTGTCTTATTATGCTATATGTGGAATATATTTGCATATTTGTGGATGAATTGTGCTCCAAATGCCGTACTTCCTGGACTCTAGTGCAGTTTATGATTCATGACAACAATTCCAGACGCCAGATGGACCTTTTACACTTTTCATTTATTCATGCTCACTTCAGACAATCTTCTTTTGTCTACAGTTGTGTCGCGATAAAACAAAATAATAACTTCCGTATGTTTGAGCAACGTGGTTTTGATGCATGTTGGCTCAAGGCAAAGAGGTCTTTTGTTTTGTTCTGGCTTAGCGTATTTCTCTACACATGTGTAGTAATGAGGTCACAGCGATGCAGTCGTGTTCCGAATGGGAGAGCTCCATCATGTTCTGGTGGGAATACTGCGGGAAACAGTGGGGAACAGCTGTACAGCAGACCAACGCCAACATGTGGACCCATTCCTCCCTTGGGTGTCTCACCCCTTTAATTTCTTTCTTCGCCGAGGGAAATGACCAAACTACAGCGTTACAATGAATGGCTATTTCCTGAAGCTGATTGGTAAATTATAGAGCTGTTATATTTTGTATCATAATCATACTTAATTCAAACCAAAAAGGAGACACATTCAAGAGGGGAGAATGAGAAGTTACCTCACTTATCTGTCAACAAGAATGACAGTTATCTCGGTGTAATTCAACTAAAGTGTTTTTTTGGTGCAAAGAATATCATTTCTCAACCCATTTCCTTGTACTCTTCATCTCTTGTTGTCCTTGTTGACTTTTACAGAGCCCAAAGAAACGCTGTTGGAAATAGCTATGACGTACACATTGCTCCCAAATTACACTATCTCAAGTTATGATTTTACCTCCTCTGTTGTTAGCGGAAGAGATAGGCCACGTTCACTTGTTTGTCTGTTTGCCCCAATGCTATCTTGAAAAATTTGTAACATACTTTAATTCAATTTTACAAAGGTGTGGATCCTGGGCCAAAAGAAGCAAAGCAACATAATCAGGCGTCATCACATGTGCATGCAGTGCTCTGGGTGGAATTATCATCCATAAATGATACCAAAAAAATTCCCCATGAAAATTCTTATAAGATCGAGTGATATTCTTGATACAACCTGCAAACTTTTCCAGTTGTTTGGGTTTAGTTACCGTGGTTTTTGGTGTTTTTTGTAGGTCTTTATTGTGTAATTGTAACAAAGGAAGTCAATTTTGTTGGATTGAAATCCAACTTGATCTTAAACATAATCCGACATCATATCTACATGTTGCTGTGGGGGGGAGAAAAAAAAAACCTTCCAGACATGCATATTAAGATGTTACACAACACTTGACAAACAGTCTATTCGGGTCCCACAAATCGTCTCGTCCAAGACGATAATGAACTGTAGCCGAATATCAGCCCTAATACTAATCAATCCCTGGAGTCCTATCACTCTCTTAACAGTGGCACTGACATGAACTGGAGTAGGGGAAATGAAGACATTCTAATAAGAAAGATGTCATCTCTCACACTTAATAACATCCTCACATTAACATATCAAATACTAATTCTATCAAGTAAGGATAAGGCGCCAGCTTTTCTTTCTTTTTTTTAATCTCTGGGGGACATTTTCGATTTTGAGGAAATCAAAAGCCTGTGCGAGACGAAAAAATATTTCCTTTTATTATTCAACAGAGGTTAGTGATAGCATCTTATCTCGGCCTGGTCTCCGTCGTATGAGAGTGACGGAGGAAGAGCTTTGAGGAAAGGCAGATGTTATGTTCAAACACATAACTGGACGCATTCATACAACATCATGCATCAACTCACACACATAAACAAGGGCGAGACAAACACGCCCTGCTAAATCCAATTAACCTCTTGCTCCGATTTTTCTCAATATATCTTTGGTCTTGTCTTGGAACACCAGACCTTCCCGCCATTTCATTAGTGTACAAATACACACACTTCCCCCACCTCTACTTTTCCACATTTGTAACCCAATCACAAGCCTGCAAATGCACCACAAATAATAAAATCAGCCAATGGCTGCTCCCTTTGCAAAGGCCACATGACTATCCGCACGTCCGCTTGCAGTTAGCGCTGTCATTCGGTCCTAATGTTATTCTAGTAGATCTTTTTTAAATTTAATGTGATTTGGGAAGTCAGAGCTCTGACTTCCACAAGTCTAGCACTAAACCCCTGGTGGACGAGGCTAATCAGTTTCCAGCGTTTCTGTGGGAGACAATGATCCCAGTGTTAGCGCTGGCTAATGACAAGCTAACACAATTAGCCTAGCCTCCCTGGAGGAGTGCTCTAAGCCAGAGCCCTATTTTGCTCCACCTCCTGCAGTCTCCTCATCCACTTTCCCTACATTACTATGGAGTATAATGGCCTCTTATTAAGAAGACAGATGGAACACAGATGGAGAGGGATTCTGCGCTTCTTGAGTTACATATATATGTGTTGGATATGCACTACATCCATGGCTGCTCTGATGTTTAATACTTCCTTCTCTGTTAATAGCCTCAATGAGGCAACCATTCCTTTCACTGCAAGGTGTGGCTGTAATTTGTAGTTAGAGCACAGCATAGCACTATCAGAATAAGGGACATATACAGTATATATACTCGTGTGCTGTAATGCACTATATGAAGAAAACATTATTTATACTTCTAGGAATACGAGATCAGGACTAATGGCTTACAGCGTGCGATAAAAGAAGGAAAAGAACAAAGCTTTTTGAACAATGATTTTGTAAATCAGTTTATCTTATAGTTGATGTACATCTCAATGTACAAATGCGACAAATTTTTAAAAATGCTACAATTTGATGGACCATGTTGATCCGGGTTTGGTTGAAGACACAGTTCAATAGAATAATTTAGGAAATTAAAAGGGAGCTAAGATAAGTCCTGTCTGACATCATCGCCATGGGTTCAGGTTTATCAGAAAACCACATCTTCAACATCAGCCAATGGGTCGCGCTAAAGTGGTTGTGATTGAAAGCGCTATGTTAGAAAGCGGGAAGAATAATTCAATAGTGAGCACGATGGTCCATATGGACTTGAGGCATTCAATGAATGCGCAATTTTGGATCAGAAAACGGAAGACAACCACTAAAAAAAATGTATTCTTAGCTCCAAAAAAGGATGTTAAGTAGAAATATTATACATAAGATGCAGGACAATTCTAAGATTAGAGGATGCGGCAAAGAATTAAAATGTTGGTATGTAACTGAAAGCCTTGGAACTGCGTTGGACTGATGGTATCTCAACTTACTTGAACTTGGCATTCACTTGATCAGCAGCTTTATGGTAGTTCTCTGTGGTGACCTTGTAGAACTGAGCACTCTATAGAGAGATATAGAGAGAAAACCAGTGAGCGAGACCAATGTACAAATTGATTGTAATCTCTTATATGAAAAAAAACATTAATTCAATTAATTCACATTTTCTCTGCTTTCACGTTACAGCTATTTAGTCAAAAGACAACATTTCAGCAAAGTGATGCCTCTTAGCAGTTCAGAACTGATATAATACGGCAGTACAGTGAGCCTACACAGCCCAAGCTCATGTATCGCCACTTATACTCCATTAAAACGTAATGGACAGGGATATTAAGGCCATTGCTCTATTACCAGTTGGGCGTATTGTCCCCAACATGGGGGCAAACTTGCTTTAATGCGGAACAGTGATGAGTATGTCTGCAGATATAAAGTATGCAAGGATGACAAATGATTCTATTTTGTTTTGTGTGCATTCCAGTGGTTGTGTATCATGTTTGCTTCTTGGTTTGAGTGTGTACATTCTGGGTATTGTGCTTATCCTGCCACAGAGGACTGCTGTAATAACAGGAAGCAATCCTGTAAGGTCAGAGGGTCGCTAGTTGACGGTGTGCAGTCCGCCGGTCATAGTCCCCTGGTGACCCATAGTAAATGAACCCATAGTTGGCCATCTCAACTTATATTAACTCTTCAAACATGTTACCTCCTTCCTATTGCATTTATATGACAAGGAAATACATTTTCTTAGCCTTTAAATGTGGTTCTGCACATTTATGATTAAAGGGAAAAAAGTTGTAAAATTGGATGGATTGATTGAGAGTCGCAGAAGTCATTACACAATATCCATCAATGCCAATGTTTTTCTCCCTCCTTCATAAAAGTCTCTCGTGTAATTAATTAACAGTAAATGTTACACTAATGTAGCCAATAAGAACGCAACTATAAAATAAGAATTCATGTGTTTTTACTGTTACCTGATGAGTTAATATTTGGCTACATGATCAGTCATGTATATTATAGTGTTGGGATAAATATATCTCTGACTGTAAGTTGTTCAAAATTATAACCGAAGGCATGAAAAAAAAAGTTTAAAAAGGAATAAAGCAATCAGGATAAAATATTTTTAAGCTGGTTGTGGAGACTTTTCAGGGTCAAAAAAGTACTTCCTAAAATCTGGTTCAACGATCTACACGATGTTGGAAGCAGAACAACTACATGCCTTAACCGGGGCCTGACAATTTAATTGGACACCAAACGTGTATTAATTACAGAGGATGAGCTAGAAAAGTGAAAAATGAAAGCTATTGGTTCCATATGCCCTAACTTAACCTCCTGGCAGGGAGGACATTCATCATAGTTCAGCAGAGATCGATAGGAATGAACTGCACTGTTGAAAAGATCAATAGTCATGGGTTGTCGAGCTAAAAGAAGATGGCACATGACAACGCTGACAAAAACCTCGATACAGATTTGAGTCCTCTTCATTTGGATGGACACTTAGTGTGAGGGGCTTGCAATGGATTCGAAGTGCTTCACACTTTCACATTCTGTAGTTAAAAACAATTTAAAACAGGTTTCATGCTCTAACATTCCTCTGATAAACAACAGTTGGCGAATCATCTCCAGCGTTTTGTCATTCTTTTATTCACATTTCTGCAAACTTCTGGGAAGGAATGTCCAATGTATTCACTTTATGTGCATCGGGACATTTGCAAACATTGAGACTTTGAACATAAATTCAAACTATTTGATATGACAACTTTAATAGATGCAGTTTATTTCCTTTGATCACATTAGAAATATCTGAAGTCTGCAAGAGCCATAGTTAGTTGACTGGAAATGAGTTATGTCTATGCAGAGTCCAGTGCGGCACGAGTAATTAAATCACGAACTATGAGATAACATAAAAGCCCATAATCAGGGATGTGTTTTCAAAAGTTTAGAAGTGCTTCACAAAATTGTGGACTGTTGCATAAAGCAATTAATTGGAATATAAAATAACAGGTTCTGAATACTCTACCAACTTACGGCAGTTGCCCCGGAGGCAGATATAATTTTACGAGTAAAACAATTTAAAGATGTACAACCAAAGTTTAAGAGTTAACTTGTAAGCTCATGCTGTATCTGTGCCCTCTTGGCCTCGAATCAAGTGGCTTTTCAAGGTAGACAAAGAAACTGTCAAAAACTCAGGAAAAGGATTTTAAAGAAAAGCTTATGCACAGATAAAGAAGACTAAAAAGAGATTCTGGGGCTGCTAAGCAGGCAAGAATAAGACTTTTCCTGCGTGCTGAGATTGAGCCATTGGAAGAGAAACAGAAAGTCAGACAGAGCTGGTTTTGAGACTCTGTCTAGAATACTAAACATGAGGTAATAATACCTCGATAAATGGTGTATCTGGCTCTAATCAACACACTGATCCACCAAGGAGGACAAAAGGCAATGTGTGACAATGATTGCAGGACCGCTTACTATACGTGTACACACAGACAATACACAATCACTCACACTGACACCTTCACAAATAAGGTACAAACACCCACAAAACAAGTTCATGTTTGGCCATGCTGCCAGAAGCATGTACACACACCTTGTTGGCGAGACAAATGCACACACACACATGCACTCACTTACAACCAGGAGGAGTGTAATTCATGTGATTGCAGAGTGGTCTCAAATTGGAATTTCCAGCTGTTGCCCCGACCGATTCAAGAGCAGCACTGACCTTTTTTAGACCAGTGATGAGAGCCTGCACTGGTTAGTTTGAAGCAAAACACAACCTTATTCTGGTCTCAGAGAAAGATGTGATTTCTGACGACCAATTTTTTTTTTAAAAAAAATAGAATAACAGAGCTGTGTATCTGCAAAAAAGCATGGTGTGTGTGCCTACCTCAAAAAAGTATTATTAGTTATTTGCTTTTTACTAAATTTGCTTTCCACAAGTTTTTTTTAACTCATCAGGAGCCAAACAAAATACTGGTGGGGGGGTGTCATAGACAGATTAAGTCATTATGTCTAATGCACTGCAGTGATTTGGAGAAGATAAAAGCTGCACCACAATACTGGCTCAGTCAATTTAGAGTGTGAGTCTCCAATTTTTAATGAATAAAACAAATAACTCCCTGTACTGATGGCTTCTTTCTCTTATCTGCTGCTGAGCAGGAGGGCCGATGCAGGGAGGAACCCCTCCATGGCAGACATTAACGTTCTGCAGCGGTAGACAAAATGAGACTTCTGCTGTGAAACTCTCTGCAGCAAGTGAGGAGAGCAAGGGAAGCTGGTGAATTGCTATCGAGCCTATACTGCAAGCAAAGAATTGACTGAGCACTGACTAAGATTTGCCATAAGGAAGGAAAGACAACTTCCTAGGGTGGGGGCGCAAAGATAACGCAGTCAGAATTGTCCGTATTTGCAATTAAGTTGTTGAACTCATTAAAGCATTTTTCGCTAAAGAAAAATACATGACAAATTTTGGATGGCAAATGCATACTAAGCATAAGTAGTTAGTGTTCAGACATGGATTCATTGAAGTCTTCCAATCAAGCAGAAGCTGTTTGCTTATCCCAGGACTTAATGATTTTTCTTCATAAACAAATAAAGATCGAAGAAGAAATAAGATGGAGATCGGAGGAAATTAACAAAGACAATTGGATTTTCTGTTGAATTCTCAGATCGCAGGCGCAGACACATTTAGCAAGCTTACAGCTCACATCACAGCAATGAGTAAATCTGTTTTTTTTAAGGGCATTAATCACAAATATTATGCAGTTTAACTATTCATTGATTGATTGGAGTTATCCACCAAAATAATTAATTGTCAGGTTCATTTGATCAATTCTCTACTGGTTGCGGCCTTTGTGACAAGGCCAGCCTAGCAGTAAGCTAAACTAACCAGCTGCTTCATATCTTCTCATCCAACCGTAAGTATTATGTAATTTTTCTAAATTGTCAAACTATTCCTTAAATGTCCAGATTGTTCACTAAATCCTGCAACTGATTATGCAGCTGTGATGTAGTTTATAGACTTTTTGTGACTTTTCTTTGCACACCAATGGTTGTTTTGTACACTTTATCAAAACGACAGGCAATGCACAACTTGGTACTTTTACTGATAAATGAATTCATGTTAAATTTTCCACACTCTAAAAAAGAGAAATCCTTTCAGGACAATGTAATCAAGTAAAGCGGCAGCCATAATTATGGCTTAGATTAGAAGGTCAACATGTTACCGAATGTTAACTAAACTCAGCAGAAATTTGAAATCATATCTCAGAATAATTTCATCCTGTGGAGTATTCCAATTGCTTTTAAAACTAAATTATTGTTCTGCTATTTTGTTGGAAAATCACAAATCCTTGAAAAGACTTCTCGTTAAATCCCGGCCAATCCCATCATGTGGCAGCAAACAGTCTCAGACACAATAACCTCCTTGGTGAAGGTAATAATTCAACACTGCAGCACACTGTCATGTCCTCACTCTGGATTATTGTGTCTCCTGTTATATAACTTGCAGAGCCGGGGAGAGACGACATTGATTGCTTCATGGTGAAAGGACGTGCTAAAAAAAACATCTTCGAAACTACAATGTAGCAACAGGAAAATGAAGAAAACTTGGATTTTCGGAATTTTTATTTTAACACAACACAAGCAAATACGTACTGTGACAATTTGGCTCCAGACAGTGAGACAGAGGGCAAAAAAAAAAAAAGGCAGCTAGAGTGAAAGATGAAGATGGGTAGTCAGAGACAGAGACAGAAAGAAGCTATCACTATTTTTTTTCCTAATTCGTTTCTCCCTGTATTTCTTCTGTTCACAGTTCTGAAGAACTTTGCTATGAGACAGCAACTGCCACAGTGATTGTCCACCTCAGGAGACCAGAAAAATCCAATTTCATCGATATACAAGGCCGGAAGAAAGATAGGAGAAAAAAAAAGGAAATCTTTTGGAAAAAAATTGAGCCGTGAAGAAAAAAAAATCACCACACAAAGAAAACTGAAAAAAGAAAGATGTAGAAAGACGTAGGTGATAGGGAAGGAGGGTTGGAAGGGGTGGAGGGAAAAAAAAACATTGGCAAGTTGATTGTTAAATATGAGATTGTTTTACAGCAGGGCAGGTATTGAGTGAAAATGTAATAAATATATAGATATTGTTTTCGGGGGCTATTTGGTAGCTGTGGACCCAATGAACAGCAGCAGTGGCAGCAGGCTGAGCTGCCTGGGAGCCTGGTGATGGCCTGTCACTGGAAGCCCCACTGATGAATGGCTATATTGGATTGAAACAGACATGTAATATATATCAGACTTATATTCTCTCTCTTTCTTTCTTTTGGTGACCCTTTCTGCTGATGTGTAGAGCTTGGGGAGGGGAGACATGTAGAGGACCGCTAGGCCAAAGAACGAGATTGCAGATACTTTAATTTAAGCAGTCAAATTTACTCTGTGAGTCCATAGCCAAAAAAAAAGAAAAAGAAAAAAAAAGCGTCAGTATGCAGCGCTGTGAAGTCTTTTTTCACACATCGTAACTCTCATGAATATTACAATTACCTGTGTGGTGTCTCAAAACAAATTGTGCAAAAATACTCTCATGCTTCATGGATGTTTGGTGTGGTGCGACAGCATGTGAATAACAGAGTTGTATTTAGATGATTAAGCTCCTTTGTTTTCAGATAACTGATTATTTGTGTAATTTATGTCCAAAAAAAGTTACAAATTCCTGAAAACTAAAGTTATTCTGAATATATTTTGTTGAACATACTTAAACCCCAAACTTTACTCATGAATTATTTGTCTGTTCAGCAGCAGGGACAACTCAAATCCTTAAAATCCAGTGATAGATTTCCCTGGATGGGGATTCCAAAAGTGTTTATATACATACAGTATATGGTGTCACATATGTGTATCTTAAATATATATGCATCGTTTCCTGATTGTTTGTCTTGCTTTTCTCTTAGTTTAGTTAAGTCTGCAGTTACATCTTCTGTAAATATGCTTTTTGTGCTGTCTATTTGGATTGAGCCACTTCATCTGCCGTACAAACGATGAATGAAACACGAGAGTGAAAGCGAGTACATCAGAATAAAACGTGCCAAAAATGACTGTGTGGTAAACTACTCATTTGGGTAAAGACAACAAAGCATAAATTTAAAATTTACAACAGGGGAGTCCGGCTGGAACAAGTCAAAATGTTTTATTAATGTGGTCCAAACAAACCTCACCACCAACAGAGTCCCGAGCGGCTTGTTGCGCAGTCAGAAAATGTGCAATAAGGCTGCCTTTGAGCCTCAGCTGCACACAGGATCACACACCATCACAGGAAACACACACACACACACGGCTGCCACTGCTATTGTATTTTCTCTCTGCAGGCCATTAATTCCGCTACAATTTGCAAATTGAAATGGTGTGGTTTGTGTACAAATTTCAAGGACCAAGTGCTTGTGAAATCTAATTAATTTATCATTTCATTCCTGTGCACAAATCAATAAATAAACCAGTGGGCTCATTTACACAGACCCTGATTCTTCTTCCTTTCACACTCACCATTAGTGACGTTTACTATCCTTACTTTTAGCTATTGTCTTTATCTTTTTACCACGTTTGTGTCTTTATTTCATATTGATCTTATCCTCGATCTCAGAAGAAACGTCAATTTACAATACAACAAGAAAACTGACATTCTAGTACATACATATTTTTTTCTTAAGCTTGTGTCTTTAATAGAGTATTTCATACCTTGCTGTCTGTCCATCCTTCCCTCTCCCTCCCTTTCTCCTTCTTTCTGAGGTGTGGAGGTGATTTGTTGACACTTTGATCTAAGGAATATTGACCGCAGGCCAACATGCCTGATGGATGGCCAGCGCCTGAGGTCGATAATGCCTGTGTTAGATGGGAGTCGTCACCTCTACAGTCAGTGCTCACATTCACTCCAGTACAGAGCGATGCAGTGGAGCTACACCATCAAAGACATAAGAATCCAACAGAGGAGCTCAGCTACACAGGCCGGATCCAACAGGTTCAAGTGCAACACAAGAAGTCGCTAAAACCCGCCACTGTTTTTCCACATGTTTGCAACTTTTTTCACAGCGATAATCTGCTAATGAAAGTCAATATTTAGTTTTTCTCAGGAAATTATCCGCTCAAATCAAACACTCCCTTGATGACAGGAAATGGCGTTCTCTTGGCTCAGCAACCAGAAATCAATGCCTATCACTACTTATTACCAACTGGTTCATCTTATTTATCTCCAGTAGAGGAATAAACAGTGGATTTCTTAAATAAATGCAATGGAAAAGATTCATACTAAACTATTAATGATTCAGACTGTTAATAAAAACTATAAATCAGGTAACAATATGTGGAAATGACTAAATTGTTATTTGTAGATCACAAACGAATAAGAAAATGTGAGATTTGGATTATTTAGACAGAGACTGAATGACACAAAGATGTTTCTGAGATCCAAGTGCTTGTTTACTATATTATATATTATGATGCTGTCTTCTAAGGCTTTCTAAGAATTTTTAATCTCCTTGGAATAAGAATCATCATGTCTCTCTCCTCCATCATGAATATCTAGCAAATCTGACTCGGGCATTTGACTTTTTCCACCCTTGGAAGAAGAGCAGCCTCCCTCCCAGTGTGAAGGTATCATTTCGGTGCAACACATAGGGCACTCTAACCTTCCTAAGCCACACTTATGATTTGAGAGCAGCATGAAATCATCGTTTCAACACTTAAACAGGGTGTTTGACCCCGATTCCCGCGCCTTGTTGAAATCTCTCACAGCGACCAGCATGGAGCTTCCGAATGAATCGGTCGAAACCTGCCAAGCTAACCCTTTGCCCCCTGCCCCTTATATATTGTAGGTTGCCAGTTTGACGAGGATCATCAGGGCAGTGTCATTTTTAGAGACAACAACGAATGGAATGTGACCTTTTATCCTTCAGGTGCTTGGATGGGAGGGGGTAGAATTAGAATTAGCGGAGTATGTTATAGAAAAGTGAAAAATTAAGCTAACAGTTTGCTTGCAGAGAGAGAAAAAATAGAAGTGACTGTACCTCGACTGAGCCCAGTGGTGTCCAAGCCTACACCGTATGCCTGCCGAATTGTGAGCATAAATCTGTGTGCACTTGTTTGTGTTTGCACCGTTATGTGCATGCATTATACATTAACAGAGGTGCTATGAAAACTTTTCTCCAGGCATAAACTAGAGCTGTAATGCATGATGTATGTTCTTGAAGGCAGCAGTGACGTCACCCTGGTTAGTGACGGAGTACTGCAGCATTTAATTCTCACTATATCTTCTGCTGCAAAAAGAAACTTGTTTTTTTTTGTAGTTTGGATATTGTATCGTCCATCCTGGGACATTCCTGTTTTCTGTTTTTTGGTTTAGTTTGTTCTATGACCTTGTGTAGTGTAAAGCGAAAAACACTTGTTTCTTTTGGTCACCATAAAAATAATGTACTTTACTGTACAACAGAGTAGCAACTGTAGCACACCTGCTGGGCAATATCTCTATTTTAAGTTTCTTATCAAGCAAATGTGAGAATTTACTAAGTGGTCTTTCTTTATTTCTGGCTGAGAATTCAGCTAAATGAAGGGTAATAAAAGCTATACTGATATCACTAACACTATGTGAATGGGTTTTGTGGCACACAAATATGATCAGTGTCTACAAACAGGTATCTCTGAAGTTGGTGCATAGTGCAAAATGTTCCTCACCCTCTCTTCCAGCCGGGCCACCTGTTCTCTGTAGAAAGCATCCTGCTTCTTTAGGTCTGCTTCTCTGGTCTGCAGCTGCTTGGCCTAAACACACATACGCACGCACATGCACGCAGCACGCACGCGCACACGCACACACACACACACACACATGCAACACAGCCAGTAAACACAGAGACGCACACAGAAGAGAAGACAAATAATGATAATTTAGTGCACATTAGGCAAAGAAACTTAGCAGCATACTTTGTACACACCCGACCTGTGAGTACTCTACAGTCTTCTTCTTTGAGTATTCTACAGTATTGTTCAAAAATGCATTACACATGCATAAGCGTACTGTTCATATACACACAGAGGTCCAGATGAGTTTTGCATGGATATGTCTAAAACAGGTTCCACGTGTGTCAACTTAAGGATGCCGTCGCACCATCAGACCAACGCAGATTGTATCAGTCATCATTGCAAAGCAGCACCAAGATCAGACACATAAATACACCCAGTCTACCGAACCACCATCTTCTCCTCTACTGTGACCTTCACTCAAAATGAGGCCAATTCTCTCAGCGCTACCCAAAACTGATAAGGCCTGGATATGTCATGTCCCAATAGACCTTCACGCTGGGATGGCAGGACAAAGACTAACTTATGCTTTTTTTTTTTTTTTTGCTTTTGCTTACACTTTCTAATGTGTTTTCAGAGGCAAGCTGAAAGTGTACTGTAATTTCATTTTAAATTCTAACAAAGCATTTTGAAGTAAGCAATCTGTTAAAAAAAAAGTTGCACAAAACTGTGGGCACTTGTAACACCTGGTGGAAAGAAAAAGCTAACATATCAAAGAAAAATATAATCAGTGACTACTGAAAGAGAGTATCCTAAGTCGACACGAAGACTTACCTTTCTACCTATTTCCTGAAAAGGGGAGCATTAAAGGAAGAGGGAGAGAGAAAAAAAATAACAGTAAAGAGGACGTGATTCATACATGAACTTCTTCAAAATGACATTTAGAAAGGTTTAGTATTCAGGGGCTAGAGGTGAAGCTGTTCGGCTTCAACACTCGCACTTGATCTTTCAATCTCTCCTGTCACAAGTGCACACGCACACACTAACACACACGCCCGAAATGACAACAAATCAATTTTTGTATGCAGGCATGCACATTACAGTCAAGCTGCAAGACACAGAGATGCACACACAACACCATATTGCACAAAAGCAGCCAGGCGGAGAAGCCTCCAAGTCTTTTATTTAAGAACTGTAGGATGCTGAAGGAGACAGACCGAGTTTGAAGAAAATACAACAAACGGAGAAGAAAAAAAAATGCATTACCCCGTCTAATCTCTAATACACTGATAGCCATCTGTGTTTGGCGACTCAAAGCACTGCAGGCAGAGCCATGTGTTCTATGCATTGTAATGAGGAGCGGTGGCGAGTGTCAGCAATGGGCTGTGCTCACATGAGATGGTTGAGGCTCAGGGTGAACCCTCAAGATTACAATCACTGATTCAAATCTGACCAAAAACATTAAAAATTGTCATAATCTCTTTCTCCTCTTGAGTTATGGCGTTGAATAATGACCATAAATTGACCTTTAAACTGGTGGATATAAAAAAGATTATTCTGGATATCATTATGATTCCATTGATTAGACAGTTGTGATTGTTAAGAAAACATTTTTTGCCCCAAAAATGTGCACCACACAAAAAGGTGGCCCAAAACCCACAAACATAACATTTTTAGTCACTGCTATTGCAGGCATGGAGGCATAAAAACAGTCCAAAGCACCACTTTGTCACTTTCCTGACAAAACTCAGCAAAGCGACACAGGGGCATTGTTGATGTCCTCAACACAATCCAGCAAAACCCAGACTTATTGCTGTAGTCACACATTTGTCTCCATTGTGCGTCTAGGGTTGTGTGTTGTGTAGCCAGCGTTACACAAAAGCATGGGTAGCCGGCATTTGTGTTGGTATCAAGGTGAACTTAAATCTAAACAGTATTCCTGGCCGAATGTGGCATGAAGTACACACAGACACACACACACACACACACACACACACACACACACACACACACACACACACACACACACACACACACACACACACACACACACACACACAATAAAGTTTGCTGTAAGAGCACGAGAAGTAACATCACGGTGACCTTTGAATATGTTGTTGATTCCAAGCACACAAATCCAGCCCTTCCGTGACACACGTTTTTCCCAAAACCGGTTTTCGTCCATATTATCTCCCTTTTAATTTAGGAGGGCGACAACATGAACGATGGGATGGGATGGGAGGGTGATAGCAATGTCACGCTTCTGAGGTGACATCTGAAGACTTTGCCAAGAGAGACGAAGGATGCGCACAGACGCCAGACACAAACAAGGGGCTCAGACGTTGATCTGAAACGCACACATCGGCACGCAAATCCGCATGAACACACCGGCCTGAGCAGCTGTACAGACAGAGAGCGGGTGGAGAGATAAATGTGTGCCAAAAGCAAGACTGAGGGGTTATTAAAAGAGGAGAGGTTGTGACAGAAATGTGTACCCAGGGATTTCCTTTTTTTCTTCAGTTTTTAAATGTACACATGTTTGCATACATGTAGCCGCGCGTATGTTTGTGCGTATATGTGTGCGGTGTGGCCCTCTTTGCAGACACACACACACACAAGTCCAGATATGCACACACTATGTCAGGATTACTTCCAACCGATTAACCCCATTCAGCAGACTTTAAAGATAATCTAATCATACTAAAGGCCAAACAATAGGACAGACTTCACCACTGCCCATACACCTTTTGTTCTCCTAATGAAGAGGCGGTCACGGGTGGGGGAGGAAAGATGAGGTATGGGTAGGCTGCAGGGGGGGTGCGGGGGTTGAAAATGAAGAACTTGCGAGTGGAAACAACATGGAGATAAGAGACAAAGAGTACAAGAGGATATTAAAAAGTTATTTATCACTGGAGGTGTCAAGCATGGAAGTTGGACGGGACGTGAAACTTTGGCCATTTTTGACAGGAGGAAGTAGAAACAGGTGAAAATAGAAGGAAGACTGGGAAAATCCTGACACCTGAATCTCCCGTACCATTCCAAGGACTGAATTAGAGACCCGTCCCAAACGATGATTTATTAGACGAAGCAAAATATGACTTCCACTCCATCACAAGCAATTTGTGAACGTTGCAAAGACCGCAAGATGATGTAATTAATTCTGAATGAGTCAGTTATCCTGATTAAGGCTGACTCAGTCCAATTTTTGTGTGCATATGAGAAAAAAAATAACAACAAACACTTACTACAGCACCATATCACGAGGCCAGACCTGGCTCTTAGCAGCACAGAATATGAATAGCAAAGTTTTACATTACCCTCCAGTATCCAACCCCCCACCCCCCCACCCGTCTCTCATTAAGTACAGTAGCACAATGGCTGAGGGTGACAGGCGGTTGAGAGTGAAACCATGGTGGTCAGATTAAACGGATCATTTAGGCGAGGTAAACGCCTCTGTGAATATCAATTAGCCAGTCCCTGAATAATTAAGGGCAACCATGTTTTTTAATTAGCCGACTGCCGCAGTTTGAGCTGGGAGCGAGGGCAGGGGAGGAGAGGGAGAGGAGAGGCGCGTGGAGGAGGGATGGAAACAGGTGGATTTTGCTGCGTCAGGCTCCACGCCCACCAACTGTTCACTCTCGCCGCTTTGCTCCCGTGCATTCACGCTTCTTTGATTTCAAGTGTTCTCGCTGTTCAGTTTGTCTCACAGCACTGATGTCACTGTTCATACAACACGTGTGAGCATCTACTACAATGTGTGCAGGGAATGATCTAACTAAATCAAATTATCATGCTATCCTGCTCTCCTTTTTGAAGAGACTTTCAAGGTCAAAATCTATTTAACTACAGTCATTGCTCCATTAACTTAACCTCGACGTTATTGCTATAGCCATCAGGAAACGGTCCCATAACCTTGCCAACGTACTTATTCTAACACAAATCATGAACTTTACCCAAGATGTTTGGGTACTTAAATGTTAAGATCTCATAAAGCTGATTTTTTTGGGGGGAAGTCAAATGGAGTCATCTTGCTAAAAGGGATGTTGTGTCAAGAAAAAGATGACATTCAAGAAGGTTAATCAGTCATTTCATTCGGAGGATTGATTAGACAGATTTTTTGCAGCACAAAATAAAACCAGCATATCAGTTTGTCTATGGAATATACCAGTTTATAGACTGAGGCCATTCACGCAACAACAGCTGTACCATAACAGTGGACCGTCATTGCAGTTTGGTCAGTTTTGGAGACCTGAAATAGGGTTTTAGAGCATAATCTCTAAACACTACCAATATGGCCATTGAAACCAGAAATGATGATAATACAGCCGCAATTTACGTATACTAATTATTAATTAGGGTTCTAACATATTACTATGATTAAAAAGAAAAATAATGTTACATGGTTTTGTTTAGGTAGCAGACTCTTCTAACTTTAATACTCAGCCAAGGTAGCACCGTGTGATCTAATTCTGTTGTGTTTATATTAGGTCTTTAAACTGTTTTGGTGAGTCTCTTTGCATTTTGATGGCTACCATGACATTTTTATTTGAACACAGAGAAAAGTTCTCCATTATTACCATAAAATTGTTGCTCTCTAGATATGGCCTGAAAGTCTGAAAAAAAGACAAATACGTTTTGCGTCTTTCTTACCCCTTTTATAATGCTTTTACAAGACTTACAGAGTCTTGACCATGAAAAATAAAGCATATTACATTTTTCATTTCACACCTCAGTGGCATGGACCACTGTATTACTTCCATAAGGTAACTCACTGCTGTAATGTAAGACCACCACATGCTTATAAATCATACTAGATGGAAATGCTGCCATGATCAATAAAGCGCAAATTAAATCTCCACGCATTAACTTACAACGACTCATCCATTCACTTGGTTTCTTTTGTCTTCCCCTGCCATCATGAGTCCAGTTCTGACCCCCCCACCGTCACAAGCAGCATCATAATCAATGCTTCCTCACGCTATCCAACGGTGTGGTGCAGGATGGCGGGTCAGACCTGCTCACCAGGTCCCATCTATCAAAGACCTGGGCGTCAGGACCGTGTGACAAACTCATACTGAAACTGCGGGCTTCGTGTTCTGGTGTTCTCTGACAGACACGGAGGGGGGGTCAAAGGGCAGTACAATGTGACCGTGTTCCAGTGTTAATTGGCATGGCGGAGGTTTTTGGACGGCATGTGGGAGGTGAGAGATGGATTGAAGTAAGGGAGGGGAAGTTCATGGGGTAGAGAAGACGAAAGGTAGGGAGAGAGAGGGGCCAGTGCGTGAATGGAATATGGATGACCAGAAAGAGAAAGGAAGAGTTGGGTTTCTTATAGTGGTCAAGACACTGCTTGAATTCAAAACCAATCAGATACAAAGATCGCACCAACACGCACGTTCTCTCTTAACTGTTTCACAATTACTGTAAATCTTGACACGTACAGTAACTGCTGTTAAACCCATTGTAAATGCTATCACTGACATATCAAATCTTAGTGCTAGAGTGTAAAAGGATATCTCGTAATGCAGACCTTAGTGGCAGCATTATACATTACCCTTTAAGTCACTAATAAAACATAAGTCCTGGTAACAGTAGCTGTAAAAGTCCATTGGAAACCATTCACTCTGGCTTGTTAATTAGTATCATGAGGTTTTACTGAGCAGAAGTAACACTTAGCTTGCTATTAGTCTCCAAGGGAGGTGTGAGGCTTATAGGCAATATAATGGTGTCAGAAAAATAGTGGTCATTTAATGGGCTTAACCTTGACTGATATCGCTAGAGGGCAAACACACTGTCAAACAATTACTCACGCACCCCGATGGCGGATAAAAACGGCGCTATTAATTATCAACATGCAACACGGTTCAGTGTTGACATTTTTTGTCAGTTGATGACAGTCTTAGACTTGCTGGTTGAGCTTGAACTGTAATTCTGTCCTTCGATTACATAGATTCTGCAGTGTTGGTGCTGACGGTAAGACGTCCAAAGAAAAATAAACAAGGTTAAGTTGTTGTTTGACTGTTCACTGTAGTTATCAAAAGGAATTATGGGGAATTGTTTGACTTGCAAAGAAGGCTATAGCTCAATTTGGAATCAGTTACATATGTACGACACCAAAATCAAAATTTTGCGTCACAGTATTTCAGCTGATTTAAAATTCTGGTTTGCAGATCTCAGTACAATCACCAATCTACTGTACAGGTATGTCATTCCTTGTGACACATATATTTACAGAAACCTGGGTAAACTGATTTGATCTTTGAAAACAAACGAGCTATGCTTGGATTATCCTGGTTTAAAAAAGACAACTAAGCCACAGGCAGCAGACAGAATTGCTTTTCCTTCGGGATTTCTTAGCCTGGTGAATAATGACCGGGAGACCTTGCGGGTCAAAAGGACTGCCCTGACCAGACCAGAGGCCAAGGAGCTAGGACATGGAGCAAAAGGCCAAGAGGCGTAGGTGGCTGGTGTGGGTGTCTTAATGTTTGTGCATCTGTCTTGACTATTGGTTGTTTAAGGACAGATTAAAATTAAGTGTTCTTGTGAAGTCTGTGTGTTGCTGACTGAGCAGAAGTCAACAGAGGATATCTGGACCAGCTGCCATTATTGATGATAAGGGTGTCAACGTACTCATACATTCACTTACATATCACTTTCAATTTTTTTCCAAATCTGTAGATGTTACAAATGTAATCATTCATTTTAGAGAAGAGTATAAACTATATGATCTTATCTCTGTGTTGAAAGTCAACCGGACTTGTTGGTCCACCATGACCTGAATGACTGACTTGCCACAGATATAAATGATCTTATCGTAATGTGCTTCACTTAATATTCTTCTAGTGAAAATTGATGAGACTGGTGAACTAACAAAGCGTGAAAGCCTGCTAGAAACATGAAAAATTACTTTTCTTCTCCTGGACACTCCGAGCCCCTCAGCCTTTGTTGGAGACGCGTCCCCTACCACTCCACTACTAGTTCCTTTGCTGAGGGACAGCAGCAACATCTGCTGGCTCAGGGATTGATTAATTGGCTGATCGGGCGCCTGCGGTGTAAACTGATTGATTGATCTTCTTGTGGTTCAAGTTGCCTTTATCTACAGCCCTGGGGAGCAAAGCTCTGGAGGACCCAAGTCATCTGTCATGTCCAACACACGGGGAAGATGAAGGAGTGATGAAGAGCTGTGGGTTCATTACTGAGGTGTGTGTGTGTGTGTGTGTGTGTGTGTGTGTGTGTGTGTGTGTGTGTGTGTGTGTGTGTGTGTGTGTGTGTGTGTGTGTGTGTGTGTGTGTGTGTGTGTGTGTGTGTGTGTGTGTGTGTGTGTTTTTGGGGCTGAGGGTTATGGCTGTAAGTTGAAGAAAATAGATGGACAAAACTACAAGGTAAGGACGATCCTGTGCAGGAAATAATTTTTGTCTGAACAAAAATAATTAAAAGAGCTAAACTGACCTTACTAATTGTTATTCAGTCTTTCGTCTTTATTGGACATCCTGCTAGTTTGGCAAACTGCTAGTTTGGCAAAATTATTATGTTTTTCTTGCAAAACCAGTGTCATAAGAATTTATAACTTATGGACCAAATTTAGTTATTTAAATCATTTGTGTTCTTGCATTCATAATCACTTCATAAATAAGGCAGACTCTGCTGCTGAATATGTCTATCATGAAACCCTGACATGACCATTGGGTTCCACCATGTACTATGAGCTCTAAGATGTATTGTGTGGAATTTGATCATTCCTCCGAAATACTTTTTTTTTCTTTGAGCACATTTAATAACGCTCACTAAAACCATTTCTTCATTCTTGCAGTTGTATTTTATTCATCTCAAACTCAAGACAACAGTACTTTTACCACTCCGTTTAGGAGTGAGTGTTGAGATTAATACTGGGAAACAGAAGAGAAGGCTGAAGGTGACAAATTGTGTGGAAAATGTGACACACAAACTAATCACGGACTATTCCTTTACTTGACTGCAGAGGATAGAGTGAATGACCTGAGTATAAAGAGGAATATACTTTCTTTTGCTGAAGAGATGTGAATGAGAGAAGAAGATAGATGAAACAAGGTATACCAGAAAAGAAAACAGGGGAGGACAAGCAAGGAGGAAAGGTGATATCTGAGGACATATCGTCCACACAAGTCCTTGTGGACAACCAAGTTACACATTCCTGTTTCCTTTTGTGTCCATGTGTTTGCTGCATGTGCGTCCTTACCCGGATCCATCTGCATTTGTAAGCCACTAATTCCTTGTGTGATCACGTGGGCATACTGTTTCTCAATGCTCGTGTGCTCATGCTGTGTATTTTATGCATATGCATTCCACACAGCAGCAGGTAGCCTTCCCTGGCCCCACGAAGCCAGGAGAGGCCCCAAGTCAACCTTCAGCTTCCGTCTGTCAGCAGGTTTAGGGTCACTTTTAATCATGTAACCTGCATCATCTTAATTGCTGTCTTTTCCCTTTTTGTTTGTGTTTAGTTTACTTCTGTTAACTTGTTTGCTGTTACTGAAAACATTAAACATCGTACAGAAAATATAGTTTTGTCCAGGTCATCTTTATAAGGCTCCTAAGTTTCATGATCATGATGTCAAAGCACATCAATAGAAATGAAGTTTTTTATTCCAACCTGTTTCCCAAAAAGTTTTTTAACACTAGCAGAGACAGAACTGTTTTTATTCCTCAACATGATTAGATTTTTGTTTAAAGTTTACACTTTTTCTGGAGTTTTAAGTGCTGTTTGGGATTGGGTTATCTCCTAATTGGAGCTTGCAACATTATTTTGAAAACCGCTTTGTGAATCAATATCTCTTTCTCTTCTTCCTATGCGCCTCTATTAATTCTTCTGTCTGCTTCCCATTGTCTCGCTGCTCCTACACCTCATCCAGATTCTCAGCTGCTCGTGGTCTTTTTGACGTGCCTCCCTTATTCCTTCTCTCCATATGTTTAAATTCTTTCCATCGTTCCATCAAAAAATGGAGCTCTAGCACCATTAGCTGAGCCAACTGTTCACATCTATAGGATCCCATTAATACCACTCTCCTGACAGAGTCGAGAAGGAAAATAAAGAAAGACCAAGAAAAGGGAAAGACATGAGCTCAGAAGAAAATACAGTACCTGTCAGATTACAAATAAAATATATCCACTGTACTGAGCCACACACACACACACACACACACACACTGCTATGTTGAACCTGAACTTGTAAAATATCTGGCCAATGATTCCTCAGCTGAGCAAAACTATTCTTGTTAACGCAGCAGGTTGTAAAGTGGTTGTGGCTGTTGAAATCCAGGCTGCATTACCACTAACAAAGTTTTAGAAATGAAAAAAAAAAAACCATCAGGTTGGACACAATAAGTTTTATAGGTAGGGATACCACATATATCAAAATCAATGGAAAGAAAATGCACCTAATAAGACTCTTTTTGTAATCTCATTTGTCGTAATGAAGTATAAATACTATTACAGACCAAAAGAACAACATCCACAAATGAGTACTTTCTACAGCACCAACAAATAGGCAGTCAGATTTGCTACTGATCTAATTAGCATCTTATAAACTGCACTTAAGAGGTTGTTGCACTATGAGCGTCCTCAGAAGAATTAAATGTTACAGTTGGTGGATTCACCATTTTCTCTTTTGCACAAAGTGCATCGGTGAAAGGTACAGACACATCACATTTTCAATAATGCACAGACTGTAATAAAAGTGTATGTAATTGGTTTATATTTACATTAGTTCCTTAGACAATTGTGAAAAAGCAAAAAAAAAAAAAAGAATTCTGACCAGCTTTTCAGAATGTTCAAAACAAATGAGGATGAAAACATACATAAATACATAGAGATTCCACTGAGGCCAAGGCAGTAAATTGACTGTACAAGGCCAGCTCTCTTGTCAGAAAGAAGCTTTCCTGACACCCGTATCCATCCATCAGTTGAAGAGCTGCCGTATCCCTGCCCCTCTCCCAGCTCCTTCCAGTGCTAATTAGCTGACGGGGTAAAGGTCTGGTGCAGAGTGCCAACCACAGGCCCTGCCAATTACAGCCTGACCCCTCCATCTAACCCCAACACTCGCACAGTGTGTGGGCACCACCCGCTGAGCAAGGGGTGAGGTGCGGCCAGCGAAAGTAAAGGACGATTGAGCGGACACCCTTCAAGATGTGCAAGAGAGAGCATGGCATAGACAAGAAAAAGAGTGAAGGGGAGAAGAATTGACACGTGTATGCACAGCGCACTGTTGGTAGGAAGCAATCGAAAAAAGGCAGCAGCGCAGACAGAATATCTGTTCATTTAAAGCTCACCTCTCACAGCGCTCAAACGCTTAATTATATCATATCTACTGAGCAAACAAAGACAAAACCTCCACCTCACGCGCTAACACCGACGGAGAAAAGGGCTTGGCGTTTCCAAAAGGCAATTAGTGTATCAGGAAATGAGAAAATAAACGGGGGAGCGTCTAATTGTCATGTTGTCATTTTGTGCTCCTTCAGTCCATTTAACAAGTCATCCCAGAGTCCTCCCCACTCCGATTAGTGTCTACCATTTAGATCTGTAATTGTAGCACCCCCCCCATGAAATTTTGATAATGCTGAAGAGATGAAAAGATTAAGGCAGTTTGTCAGTAAACTCAAAAGTAAGACACTAATGCAGAAATTTAAAGCATAAATGCAAAAGAACCATCCATCCATGGACAAAAGAAGCCATACAATAGAAATAGGGTACTTTCAATACGCAATTAACAAAACACAAGCAGTGATTGACACCCCATCAGCCTAATCCCTCCCATAATGCATTTGCAGAGCACACTAAAAAAAACCAACATTTTTTTTTTCTTAAATCCAGTTATATCAAGCCTGACAGGGGTTCCTCTCACAACAACTCAGAGAACTAGAGCCAAACACGGGATGCAATTTGGCGAGCTGAGCAAATCCAAAAATAAATTGTAAATCACTGCTACCTCTACTTCCTCTCGTTCAATAGCAGAAGACATGAGGACCTCGCCTCCTTATCTTCATTACACTCTGATGTGGAAACAAAAGATAATAACTTCACAGCAACAGATTTAAAGGCACTGATTCTAAACCCAGCAAGTTTCCTTTAATAGCTTTGAAATTAAATTGTCGCCCTATTATCAACCAGGTCCAGTCAGCTGTATTTAAAATGCAACAGTGCGCAACAGCGGTGCACAAGGTTTCCCAAAAGACAGGAAAAAAATAAAAACAGACATCTGCTGGAGAGTGCATATTTTAGAGGAGTGGAATTGAGAGGAGCACTGGGTGAGCAGACGGGTTGGGGGGGTATGGGGTGGGGTGGGTGGGTTGCGTTGTTGCGTTAAAAATGCTAAGCTTTACCCAAACTCATTTTTAAGCAAGCCAAGCATCAAATAGAATGCAGTTCAAGGAAAGAGTCGCTCCTGATTTTCTCCAGGAGCTCTGACAGGATGAACATGTGTGTGTGTGTGTGTGTGTGTGTGTGTGTGTGTGTGTGTGTGTGTGTGTGTGTGTGTGTGTGTGTGTGTGTGTGTGTAGGAAGCAAACAAACATTCTTGGTATGCTACATTATCTGCTGCTTTGAAAGCAGGGGTGTTGGAAAAATCATGGAAAATCACATTAGCTAACGGCATGTGTGTGTGCGTGTGTGTGTTTTGTGTGAGTGTTCGCCTGCGTGCAGGTGTTTGCGAAGGTTTGTGAATCTGTCTTAGTGAAAGACTCAGATGAAAACAGAGAGAGCAACAAAAGCACGATAAACTCCGGGGCTGATGGGTGAAATGGGGGTCCACATAGAGTAGAATCAGCAGACTCACCTTCGATTTTATCTGTTTGAACTCAGACGGGTTTTACTCAAAGAAAACACACTCAAAATAGGCCAGAAAACACCCTAACACACCCTACTACATCACTGCGTATGTGATAAAAGGGTCCCCAATATGTGAAGCATTGATGTTTGGTGTTGCTTTAGAAGTTGTGTCCTTCCAAACTTCTATTTCAGCATCACTAAAAGGATGTCTGCTAGGAAAACAAGCCAATTGAAGACTTGGTATAACGATTATACGCTATTATACCATTTTTCTACGTTACACTGTGTGTTGGCTTAAGGTCCCGTATGAAGCAAAAGAAGTAAATATAATTTCTGAATGTTTTCGTTGTCAACAGCAGATGGGAGCATCGCCGGCAGGTAGACCCAACGCAGGCTGCTGGATGGAGGTCTGAAAGATTGATGACTCTGGATTTGATTGAAAAGTCTGCCCCGGGGTTGGAGCCGGTGTCTGGGTGAAACACTGCGGCCAGTGATTGATTGGCCAATGGGGCTGCTTCGCTTCTGCAGGGAGGCGAGATGTTGGGAATCAAAAGGACGGGAAGGTGGGCGACTCCAGTTTGATTAAAACGCATGGAGACATGGAATAAAAGCATCACATGACCCACTAGAGCCACGCACGAGTGTTATGCTATTAAATTTATATTTTGGATGAAGCTGCATTTATTTTATCTTGCTGAAAAATTAAGAACTAATTGACCTGTTATCTAATAATGAGTCGACAAAGAGTCTCCTTGATGAGGCCATCTTGACCATAAAAAGCCACAAATAAAGCAGTTTATTCACACTTATCTAGAAATGATTGGTTTTCTGATTTTATTACTCAAGTATGTTGACAAAAACAACTGTGGTAAGTGTTCCATTTTCATGTCGGTTTGAATTAGACAATTACCCATGACAAAGGGGTCTTACAAAACAAGCTTTTCCTCTTTGTCTGGGGGAGCAGGTGTAATCGGCATAAAGAATAGAATGAGAACATAATTTTTTTTAAAAACAATTTCCCAATCGTGACTTCGTGACAGCCTTTGGGTCCGGACCCAGACACCAAAGTGCTTCAAACGACCATAAACCCCTTTGCGTGCAACTGTGTTCTTTTTGCTTTGACTTTGGTTCCCCCTGAGTGGCAGAACATGCGTATGCGCTGACACCGAACACATTCCCTCAGACAACAGAACCCCAGGAACCCAACAGCAATGACAAGAACAACACACACCACTGCCTACACTGCTGTGAAGTTTCAATTACTAGTAAGACTTGGAAGCTGGCTACTGCCAGTCAGCCTGACAGGAAAAGGAAGTGAGTGGTGCACGGTGGAATAGCCTGAAGGACAAAAATCCCCACCAGGGGGGCAAGAAAACATCTAGGGCCAAGGATACACTCGACACCCCTCTATAATACACATATTTTAAGTCATTATTTTTCTATTTGCTACAGCAAAGGATAGATGGAGAGATTGTATGTTCACGACTCATCACAACACAACTAAAACATAATTACCAAAGCATAGAATCTGGAACAAATATGCTTCATTTTTCCATGTAGTTAAGGCTTTTCTTGCACCTAATAAAACAGTAACTCGTCGTGGGACCATTCCCTAGAATGGGGTGTCACTATGATCGGTCAGCGTTGGTCGCAGAGGTTAAGGCCATTGCAGGCGAGCGTGCAGAGGCATAACCACTCACATCATCGCTTCCATTTAGTGAGAGGAAGAGTAGGGAAAGTATGCTGCTCACCGTGACCTGAGCCTTAATGACAAGGACAAATCAATACCACGACGGAGGAAGAACACAAAGACCACAGCTGCAAGAAGAAAATTTAAATCTGATGTGTTCAGCCTTGGTGGGTCCAGCCAGGGAAAGTTGTTGCACGACACATCTCTCTTTCTCTTTCCGTTAGTTACAAATTCAATGGAAAACAGCCCTCTGCAGCCGGACAAACAGATTGATGACAGTTGACACTCTCTTTTGTCATTTTCCACAATGCTGCAAACAAACAAAAACCCAAATATAATTTCTCTCGACACTAAAACTGTCGGTGGGCTGTGATGAATCCATCAATTTTCAAAACACTCAATCCTGTTTCAGCAATTAAAAAAACAACAAGTAATTGTTGGGAAACACAGCAGAATAATGACCACCTTTCAGAAAGATGATTTTATGTGTCAACACCAGAGTGTTGTTAACGGCTATTTTCTACGTGCTTATTTATTATTGGAGTTAAGTAGCAAAGAAAAGGGGGCATGGAGTTGTACTCATAGCCAAATGTAGGGTTGTTCCTCCCAAAGTGCAACTATTTATTATTATGAATTATCAATCTATGCGGATTAATTATTCATTAGTATTGGTGTTGTTGTCATTAGAGTAATGGATATAGTTTGATTGTAACACTTTTTTGTGTGTTCTGAGTTCTAGCAGACATAACTCTAGCGCAGAAAAACACTTCACCTTGTATCTTGATTAATCGTTCATTGACTTAACGGTGCGATCTATGAGATAATGTGTGAGGTGGTAACAGGTTTATTGGGGGAAAAGGAGTGAACAAATCACATCTGAAAGCTCTATTAGCCACCAGATTATATGCTTAGGACGGCAAACCCCAACCTCTCTCCGGAGCTCTTTCTCAGTCCATCTATTGACTTTGCCCAGTAATCAGAAACAATTTCATTTCCCAATTATTTACACTAACGTGCTTTACAGGGATGTAAATTTGGGGTTGTTGAAAGCAAATTTAAAAATGTAGCAGGAGGCTTTTTTTTTTGCTTGGTTTAGTCTCACACAGGCAGATAAAGAGTCAGACAACACACACACAAATGCACAACTAAACCTCTTAAAAAAGTGATTTATGTTTCTTCAAAGATGGGTTCATCGTGGGTAACGAACAATCCCGGAATATGACAAACACGGAGAGAAATGGCGATGGGTGGGGGGCATCTCAGATGAGAGGCTGCCTTTTAAAAAATGGAAAAAGTCCATTTCCAGTTGAAAAGAGCAGCGGCTTGGAGGAAACGCCTGACTTGACAATTACATGAGTGGCGAGAACGGCACTGTGCCTTCACTGATAACCCGCCGGATTCTATTAAAACTCCAAAAGAATACTCGAAGTGAGTAAATTATCACACACACATAAACTCACACATGGACCTCTAACAATGGCTCCTTTACTACTTTTTCCAGAATGTGTGCGCTTAAAGGAAGTGGAAGACAAACTGGAAGGAAAATAGTAAAGTTTAGCAAATACTGTGTTTATACCCGGGCTCGTACTAAATGCATCGCCGCTGCACTGCTGCTATCTTTAGTTTCAAAGACTGATACTGGCCCTAGGCTCGCCTGAAGGCCGTGAGCGAAAGCTTCAAGGCGTCAGGGAAGAAAAATGTACTTTTGCACTGGGATCTAGTACTTCAGAAGTACTGACATGCACATGGGCTCCAGCGATAGCTCAGCAAGACCCGCTCCTTTCTTCGTCCCTTCGAAAAAACAACGCATATGAATATTATGGAAAGCCTCCAGCTGAGATGGATTTCTTTACGGATGCCGAAGGGAAAAAACACGTCACGTCAAGCGTCTGCCTCAATCACCGTCTCTCTTCCTCCCTCCACCTTTCTCATCGACCTTTCTTTCCTCCCCCCCTTTCGAGTGGAACGTCGTTCCAATCGAGGGATCCCTGGTACACGTGTCCCGCGGCGTGAAATCACGTCCGCCCTCCCCTCCCCTTCTCACCGAAATGATTCATTTTTTTCTATTATGGCGATGAGCGTGTGAAATGAGCTATATAATCAATACCAAAGGTTTGTAAACAGCGGCTGCACTCCGGGGAAAATGTGTTTTCTTTTGAGAACAATATTCTGCTTGTGTGTGCGTGTGTGTGTGTGGTAAGAAATGCTCATCTCACAATGTTTACAAGGGTAATTTATGGGAAATAAAGGCACAAACTGCCTAGAATGAATGTAGCTTTTATAATACTGGAGGATGAATGGGAGGACATATGTAGAAAGATGAAAATATCCACCTGTAAGGCGAAAGATAGTTACAAATGAACAACTGTGTTCACAGATTGCATTCAGCAGATAAAGCAGTAAATATGAAAAAGCTGTGAATGTAAAGATGCCGTGTATTTATGTGATACTGCTTTCATCAGCGAGTCTGGGCTTGCAAGGATCCAACAATCACAACGTCTGATGCACATTCAACGCCGTGGTGCGGGTGAATCTGATGTAAGTGAACGTGAAATGAGATGGTTAACATCGCATCTGAGGACGGACTTACAAGGATCTGGGTGCGGAGCTTCTCATCCTCGGTGGCAATCCTTTCTCTTATGATGGCCTGCTGGAGGTTCTCCTGCTTCAAGGCCCGCTCCGCAGACAGGATCCTGGACACTTCATCCTTGATCTGGGACTGGGCGTCGACATGAGCCTGGTTGGCGGCACGAGCTCTTTCTGATTCCAGCCTACAATAAAGACATTTCACGTGATGAATTAAACATTTCATCTAATTTCTTGTTTGAGGCATGCAAAATAAGCAACCAACCTTGTGTAACAAAGTGCACAGGGAAGATACAATGACAATACATCTTATGGTCCAGGAGCACTGTAAATACCACTATCCTCTCTCCTGCAGCTATCTCTATAATGCATGACTGCCTGCACACATTAAGCTATCCTCCCCATAATATGTTGCACAGTGCTGCAGTGCACTGTACACCAAGGTTTTTGTGTTGCCACGGCGCAACTCGTCTGTATGTAAAAGATGCAGCAGTTTTTGATCCTTTCATAATAAAGCTACTTTTTACTGCAGGTATAAATAGTGAGTAGAGCTTTTGTTTCAGCCCAGAATGTGTTACTTAAATGTCTGACTGTCCATATTGCGTCCTGCAATGTCGCTTACAGTGCAAATCACACACAGATAAAAACCAATGCACGTAAATATTGATTTTTTTTGAAGTCAGATATATCCATCCTTCCTCTTCCATGGATTATAAAGGATCCAAAACCAACAAAAATAACATTAAAGCCAGACTTTGGTGACCCTTATGTCAGAATTTTGATGCACACACATTTAATATATGAGGATCATTTGTAAATAATTGATCAAAGTGGTTTAACTATCAATATCAACTTTAAAATAAGACATTTAACCAAAATAAGAATCTAATCTAGTGATTGTGGCAATATTAACAATACATACTGTATTCTGTAGACATGAGACCACCATTTGAACCTGTCACCGGTTTCTCATAGTTGCCTAGCAACAGAGTCCCTACTCCACAACAGTGTGCTTGATAAGAGGAGTAACGTCCCTGAAACCCTGAAAGTCGTCCACTTCTAGGAATCAAACTGTGATGGCAAGGTAAATAAAGGCAGGGCAGATGGATTTGAGTGCCTGAGTGAGTTATAAGCAACTGAATGAAGGAGGCGAGCATCAATAAACTTCTGCCGGTTAGAAAAATCCTGAGACAGATAGCTGTGATGAAAGTAGGGCCGGATGGTGGATGCTGACTTCATTCCGCAGATAGCGGTGCTTAAAAAGTGGGAAAGGTTCTGGGAAGTACATGAGCAATAAACTTTATCACCATATTTCTGCGCTAATGCCATTTTCTGTAGATATGAAAAAATACTATGGAATATATTTGGTTTAGGAATGAGAGATGTTGACCTCACTTGGAGGACTTATTTTCTCTCAGTCTAAAACTCCTGTGCTTCTGCTTAGTGGTTAAAAGGGTTTCTGCATTGCCCTCTTTTGGCCTTAGAGCCTTGTTGCACTTCTTACATGTTGTCGGATTTTGTTGTACATTTGACCTTTGGAATCAAACCATTTCCAGACTTGTTGATGTCACAAACCCTTTTTTGGGGTCTTCTTTTTATTTATTTAGGTACTTAAATTGAGCCCACAAGAGGGAAAATATTTGTCTGCATCTGATCCATCCCTGAGGAGCTGTGGGATGCCATTTTTACGTCAAGGACACTTCGACATGCAGACTTTGGAGAACCGATGACTGAACCGTCGACCTTCAGATAAGTGCTCTTAACACTCTTACCACCCATGCCACAGCCACCCAAGAAACCACCAGGGTGGAGCAGAGGGACATTTTGCTCTAAGGTATTCTGCATCAGCAACAGTATAGCATCAGCATGGTGACTTTTAAAAGACTACAAAAAATAAAAAGAAACCCATTACAAGAATCCTTATTGATGATTAAGAAACTATGAAAGGGTGCAATTTGGACAATGTTCTGTGTTTGCTTTGCTTTGACTTCTTACATGTAATTGGGATGTGTCTTTTTCAAGGTTTGCATCTGTTTCATGTCTTTTTTTGTGTATTTCATCATTTGCAGGTAAAACAGTTGCTAACTTGGAGGTGGATGATTAGGACATGAAAGGATAAAGAATAAAGTATTGATATCAATGAGGTCTTCTAATATAAATACTGTGATAAAAACTATAAGCACACACCAATGAGTCAATGTCAAAGATTTTCGCCATTTATTCTCTTTGTCATTCACCTCGTCACTCACCTGTGAAGGTATTCAAATGTAGCCAGCGAGCAGTCGTGACGGACAGACTTGTCTAACTGATTAACATCCCGTGCCTTTGGCTTCAAGCGAATGACAGAACTAATAAAATATGTCTGATGTCTTAAAACTGCCGTTCACCCTGCCATGCCACTAAATTCCAGAGAGTGGCAAAGAGAGGGACAAGACAGGGAATTCAGGGAAGAGTGAGAGGAAGGAGGAGAGAGTGAACGATGGCTACATGACATGTTTGGCCCTGAGGAAGTGAAGCAAAGAGGAAGCAAGGCAGAGAGTGGGAGAGAGAGCGAGATGGAGGGAGACGGAGAGAGACCAGCCATGTCCAGTCGCACAGTCCACAGGGCTGCACACGTCAGCACACTCCATCCATCATCTGGCTCCGACGCAGACACACACAGGCACACACACTGTGCATCCTAATGGCTTTTTACGTTCACCGTTTTCTCCAATCCACGCCCGCCTGCACTGCTAATGCACCTAAGCCACCTTTCCTCAAGAAGCATTAGATATTGCTATCGCTATGGCAGAGAGAAGGGACAGCATGTTTTCGAGACAGGCAGTTTGGCTGTACTCAACTGGGATAGCATTAGCAATTTGGGCTTTTGCCTTTTGGTATAATTAACTTTAACTATATATAAAACTCCAGTAGTTAACAATTTGTGTGGTGTCATAACACATGCAAGAAATATTTGAGATAAAACAGTTCTGCAAAAGCAAATCTAAATATAATGGGGGTGTCAATAAAAAGAATAAATAATCCTGCACTCATTTACTGATGAGCCAATGTGCAAAAGTCTGCAGATGCCATAAAGGACAGCAAGAAGTAAAAGTGATCATGGGGAAATGGAAGCATACTAAAAGGAAGGCATAAACAATATTAAAAAAACTTTGGGTGTTTTAATAACAAAGTTGATGCATTTGATTATAATTACATTTTCTTTCAAAAA
Source organism: Antennarius striatus (assembly GCF_040054535.1). Classification (NCBI taxonomy): domain Eukaryota; kingdom Metazoa; phylum Chordata; class Actinopteri; order Lophiiformes; family Antennariidae; genus Antennarius; species Antennarius striatus. Next base: position 4,974,531 of record NC_090797.1, read on the forward strand.
ACATAGAGATAATGGCATATTAATAGAGAATGCAACAATATATAAGTTAAAATGACCAAAAGGGACCCTATCCAGAAGTCAGAAAATGGACAGCCTTGCAAGAAAGTCCTTCTCACCTACTTGCAAATGCTAACCGAAGCAAAGACCGGTATCACTAGCTGGATGCTATCTGTCTGCTTCACCTCTATTGCTTTCCAGTCATTATTGGCCTGTCCCTGGGATATTGGACACATTTTTCATTCGACTGTAAAAGATTGGCACTGGCTAAGACAGGGAAGCTTTGAGGAAGAGGAACATAAGGGAGAAACACAGCACCTACCTGTACATAGAGGTGATGTGTGTGATGCCTTTGGAGAATAAGTAGGTAATGTTTTTCCTGGTTTGAGATGAAAAGCGAGGATAATCTTGGACTGGAAATGTTTGTTTTTGATGGCTCAGTGGTTTGAGGCTCCAAACAAAAAGATAGAATGACAGAACTGGTGAGGAATTATTCACTTGAAAAGGCGTGAAGTGCAAGCAAGTTCAATTTTCAGGAAATGACCTCTACAAGACGTACTTATATTTTGATTATTTTACAATGCACTTTTTTTAAAAACAACAAGGACGAGATCTGCCGGGGTATGTTAGGTAGATTTTTCTTTGGATGTGCTGTCAATATGGAAACAGCAACTTGAAAACCGCCCTCCCACACAGATGATCATTTTACATATACGTTTCTAACCTTTCTGATTTATCCCTCTACCTTCAGTCGCTCTCCTCAGACCTTTGCCACCTTAATGCTTCCTGATTACCTGTCATCCGATACAAGATGCATCTCAATACAAGACATTTGGTTGGGCTGATTCTAACAGACCTCTGCAACACTGCGTACTCGACCCCTGTGCCTTGAAACGAAGGCATTTAAAGGCTCGATGCAATATTGATGTTGGGAATAATGTGTGTGAATACTGGCTATGAATATTTTATGGGGCTTTGGACTCTCCCTGACACACATTCTCTCACATGTGAGGACATACACACCCCACACCTGATTGGGTTGTGAATACTCCTAATTTAAAGTTTAGTATATGGGAAATAGACATCAGAGTAATGAGAAAATGAGTCCCAGCCCTGCTGTGCAGAAAGAACATTAAAAGCTATTTTTTACTTTCCCCACAGTGAGAGAGACTAACTGCAGTGTTCTTAGTACTAAACAGGAACCCACTTTCAAGAATTGGGATATCATTATCATTCTTACTTCTGCTGATGACTCTTAAACGTCACACCAAGTGCATCAGTCTCACACTTGATGGGACGAGCTTTCTGCGTGGCTGCAGCAGTTTGATGGAGATTAAATACCCGGGTGAATTGAGAAATTAAAAGAAGTTTGTACTGCGGTGTAACGAACAAGCATTAACGTGAAAAATGTTTTTTATTGTCCAGACTCAAGTATCTCTTTTATTTTCATTGTTATCGGTAGCATTTTGTTTCAGAATGTGGTAAAAATGCTGGAGTTTTTGTGGTAGCTATTGCCAATCGGATGCAGCAGTGGATGGCCACCAAGGTTCTGTCCAAGTCTGTTCCCGAGCCTGGACCCGAGGCAGTTTCCGAGCCTGAACCAGAGTCTTTTTCTGGGCCTGAGCCTGAACCCGGATCTGTTCCCAAGCCTGGGTCTGACCCCATATCTGTTCTCAAACCTAAAACTGAATTCAAGTTCTAGTTTGTTGGACTTTCTCATTTCATTGTGTCTCCTGGATTTTTTTCTGTTTGGATTAAACTATGAATGTGAACTTCTGCATTTGGTTATTGTATTTCTTCTTCTTCTTTGTCTTCTTCTTAACTCTGCACTTAACAGAATCCGATCAAAGATATAAAATGCTGTCTTAGGGATGATCATCAATCCTCCAGATACAACCCTGACTCAGTCAGGTTAGACTTGGGAACTTTTTGCATTGTAACCCCCTCCCAAATGTTCTCTATTACTCTGGTTTTTGTGTGTTGTTGGCAGTGTGCATTTCTATGTGGAAAAGATAAAAGATCAACAAAGTCTGCAGGCCGGACTATCTGTCTACATCTAACCTGGGAGCGATAAAGAATTTACGAGGCTGGCTGGTTAGCAGAGAGTGAAGACGGGAGCAATGAGAAAAGGTCAGTGTCCTCACTCAAAAAGTCTGACACGCAATTAAATTCGCGCAAGCCCAACCGAGCTGTTTAACTACAGGCAAAAATAATGGGTGAAAGTTTCACAACAACGAGCAAACTTTGTTCAGAGCGCTGCATAATTAAATGCGTGAAATTCATGCAAGAGAAGGGAGATGGTGAATAAGAAAAGTAGGAAGAAGGGATGATAGGAGTGAAGAGAGGAGGAAATTAGACACATACAAAATAAACCAAAAAGAAGTGGGTGAGGGAGTAGAAGGGCAAAGTGGAGAAAAGCTTGAGACAATAAAACCAGGGAGGAAGAGGAGGATGGTGTTGCAGGATGAATTAGGTCATGAGCGAGGATGAAGGAGGAGAGACAGGACAGCTCTCCCCACCTCATCCCTCCTTCTGCCTCTTTTTTTCCAGTTGTTCTGCTCTGATGCCTCACAGAAGAGCGGCGGAGGCAAATCTGTTCCCCGCAGCCACTCCTTGCGAAAAATGAGTTTAAGCTGTATCCAAATGAACTCCTTACAGAGCCCTGACTTCACTCCTACCAGAGCAAAAAAAAAAAACACGCAAAGCTGGACCCGTGGAGTTCAAGAACGGCCCTTAAGCTAAGCAGAGGAAATATGTTCTAATCTGAACACCGCTGTTTTCGGAGAATTCCCTGGGTCTGTGAACCCGGAGCGGTAACATTGCAAAGGATGGAGTATCTGTATTAAACTAAGTGTGGAAATAAGATTTTCCACTGAGGCAAACGGAATGTGTTGGCGCATAACGGAGGTCTAATTTCCTTTAACAAGACATCATTTTTAGATTTATTTAGTCAGTTATCTCCCTTTTACCGCTCCTCAATTTTACACTATTATCCTACAGTTAAGTGATCTGCATGTATTATTCATGCTCCCCCACCGACTTCTCTTTTAACTTTCTTTAACTTTCTTTCCTGGGGTTGAACACGACCTTGGCATTTTGTCTACATGTGTCTCGTCTGTGTCTGTATGTGTGTGTGTGTGTGTGTGTGTGTGTGTGTGTGTGTGTGTGTGTGTGTGTGTGTGTGTACATTTGTGTGGTTTGTTCCTGGTGGCCGGGGGGAGGGTTCACATTTTCTTCCATTTCCATGAGTTCAAGCTGTGCGATCACTTCGCTGCAGGGTTTTGGGAACACTGCGGCTCAATGCAGTCTTCAACACACACAAGCACACACACGCACACGCACACACACACACACACACACACACACACACACACACACACACACACACACACACAAAGGTCACTATCACTGGTCCTTCTTCGCATTCATCAACAAAAAAAACTGCATACGGTGTGGTAAAGGTGGAATACCACTGCAATTTAAAGTTTGACAGATGAGAAGGCCATTTGTTCCCCTCATACACATCAGCAGCTAATTATAAATAACAGTAATAATTTTATAAGACTTACTCAGTTACAAAAAATTACATATAAAACAAGCATTCCAAAAAAAACAAAAGTCTTGATCAAGCATTGATTAAGGCTTGTTCAGTCCACACTACTACCTTGAACGCTGGAACATAACATTTCAATGTTAATCAACGCAATCTTAACGCTACTACATATACTTGTATCATTTTCCCTGCCTGACTGGCGTCTAGCTATTTACCGTTTCACGTTTAAGTATATTTCAGTGAGAGTTTGAACAAGCAACAGCTTGAAAACCACGATGATTGCTGTTATATGCAAGGGGAGCGTAATTGTGAAGCACTTACTCCTCTGAGGGAGATCAATATGTAAGCTGCAGTAAGCACGCACATCAAAACGTAAAATACTGAAGGGGGAAAAAACAAAATCAGTCAATGAATGATTTTTCAAAAGCAATCGTTGATTTTTGGAGTGAAACTCAAAAACATTGCTCATCGTGAGGCTAACGTCATGTTCTCTAGAATAAAGAGGAGAGGATCACTCCTACCATGAGGAGTCTGCTTCTTCATCAAGAAGGGTTCATGTATCACCCACTCAACACCCAGGAAATTACCTCAGGATGGCACCCCTCCTCTCATACATGATTAATTGATCCAGACAGCGGAAGAGAAGGAAAAGAAAAGTGCTGATGTGATTCGGAAGAGAGGTAGATTGGAAACACAGTGGGTATCGGAAAAGACCGGTGCTGACCTTTTTGACTATTAATGAAAGTAGAAAATGCTAACATCTGAAAATGTCTTCCTTTTCTAATGAAACCCTGGAACAGGAATTGCTAATAGTGCAGTACCCTGATCCAATCTATCATGATCTAAAGAAGGAAAGGTGGGCAGGACAGGAGGAAAACAGAAGGGGAAAAGAGAAAGGTAGAGGTAGTTGGCAAACTACCCCAAAAATCTTCACCTCCAAAACACAAATTACAGCTATTAAATATCTTTTAAATAAACCAAAAAAAGCTCAGCAACAACAAAACATCTTTTATCAGTAACAAGAGTGACGCTATGAAGGACGGTGTGTTTCCTACCATGCCTGAAGGTCTTGCTCTGCCTTGACTCTGTCCTTCTCCAAGCTTTTAAACACCTCATCAGTGATCTTCTTCTTCAGGGCCTCTTTATCAACTGAGGGTAAAGACAGATAGAAAAAGGTAAGTCACAGAGTTTTATTTAAGTTGCTATTTCAGTTTTTTTTTAAAGTGAACTAAAACTACCACCTGGCAGCTGCACTCCCTCATGTACAAGTTTACCCATAGGTATGACTCATGCAAAACACACAATGACTGCAAAAAAAGCACATTTGCGCCACGCAATCACCTGAAGTTAAGCGTTTCTAAAAACAATGTGCTTGTGAAATAAAACCCTCCAAATATGATTGATTCTGCAAACACAAGCTATATATTAAACTGTGTGTGTTGGTGTCAAAAGTTGTAAGGCCCAATGCTGAATGTCAACTTCATTTATTTCACTCTTTCCTGTCAAGTGAAAATCCTGCTTAAAACAGAAGAAAAGAAAAAATTAAAGAAACAGTTAACTAAATCCTTCCTTTTCAACCTCTGTTGCTTTTTCTTCGCTGCTGCAAAAAAGACTCACGCAGCGAGAGCCCGCAGTGTGGCGCCTATTTGATAGGGGATGAATGAGCATAAGGTAAAGGGAGGTTTTGACAGGCCTTCAGAGGAGGCGCGAGTGCAAACAGAGGCGATGACTGACATTTGACAATTTCTTTCGCTGCATAGCGCGTCCTCAAAGACAGACTTCTGTCGCCGGGTGAGAAAGTAATATCTGTCATGTCTTACAACCCTCGGAGGCACCATTGATTTCACTGTAGCAGAGAAATTATCACTCTGGTAGGAACTCTGAAGAAAAGACTACCTGTAGAGCTAAAACTCTAACGTTTGAGAATGCCTGTCAAGAAATAAGTAACAGGATGAATGAACGCCTCAGATCAAGCACTTTGATTGTTTTAGCCTCTTTAAGCTCATTGTTTTGGTTTCAAAGTGCTACTTTTGCAGACTTCTACCGTCATGATGGATTCATTCCTAAAGGTAAGCCTGCCATTTCTGCATCAACCACACTTTCAAATCTCTCATCCCCTATAGTAAAGCCCAACGAAAAGTAACATTTTAAAAGTCCCTTCAAGTTCAGGAAAGCCTAAGCAAACTCCTCATTTATCACCGCATCCTCTCCAGCCATTCAGAGAGAGGCTTCAGATATCTCCCAGGGCCTGCGGGGTCAGCCGGAGAACAGGTTCTGATATGATAAACAGTGTCTCGGGTCCTTGAGGGAGGCTGGTTAGGGTCGGAGACAATTCCAGATAGACAGAGCTTGTGTCAATCCTGAGTACGACATGTAAATGTTAAAAAGATTAAAAACTCATCATCTTTTTAGTCTTGCCCCCCCCCCCCGTCCTTTCCATTTCCACCAATCACCAGACCCTGTGGAAAAACCCACAGAGGAGGACGACGAGAGGCAGTGGAGCACAGGCTATTGGCAGTGGAGATAATAGATGAAGGCAAATTGCATTTCTCATCAGAAGTTTCATTAACCCCGGGACCTGCGTGGAAGGCATAATCTGTAACATTACCACTTCCTCACGTTTCTCTCTCACGCTGAGACGAGTCACCGCACACCTTTCACTACGCTCAAAATATCAAAGACTTAAAAAAATGCCACAAGCAAGTTTCCAGTCTTGGCAGGGTGATGCCTTTCCCTTCTTTCATTCCTGCTCTTTTTCCTGTTGATTCAACCTCAAGTTATGAAACAGAATCGAAAAAGATCAATTCTTATTTTCACAGGATGCATCCGTTTAAACACACAAAGCCTTCCGGATTTCTCCCGTCAGGTTCCCTTGCATGTCCTTGTTTTCCCACTCTGGGAAGACATCTTTAAACTAAAAGAGGCAGAGTAACTTGGCTGTCTTTTCCTGCTCCTATAACTATTGCTGTTATATCAGGCCTTCAAAAATCCACTATCGGTTGACCTCTAGATTAAACAGGCTATTAGTCCAATACAGTGTGTGGGCTATGGCATATGAATATTAATAACAGAACTGAGAACATGTAGGAGGTTCAACCTTGACTACGGTGTAATCAGCACCAGTACTGACTCAGACTGTGATTCAGAGACGGCCGACCCGCTGAGAGACCAACAAGATACCCGATTCTCATGAACACATATAATCAATGTCCGCCTCATTAAGTTGATACCCCTTCAGGGTTGAGCTGAGCTTGGCATCTTTCTAACGAGATCCAGGCGTCCCACCTTCATGTATATATTTTTAATGGTTTCTTGAAAAGAGCACGCTTCATCAACTGTCCTAGTTCACTTTTCTCCTCTCCTTTACAAATGGTGCACTTGTTGAGCTTGGAGTGTGATTTTGCAAAGGGAGGACATGTTTTACGAGAAAAAAAAAGAAGAAAAAAATAAATGAATAAGAACTGCGGATGCCAAGTGGCTTTATTATTATTTATTTATTTATTTATTTATATTTATTATTGTGGGACATGTTAAATGGGGGTTAGCCCTGAGTAAAATTGCAAACCTTTGTGGAGTATGGAGCACAATAGAAAAGCAGCCATAATAAACAGCCACTCACAAGCCTTAGAAATGCAGATATACAGTACACATCCATAGAAAGACCTCTCTCTGTCTCCATTTAACATGGGAGACCCAGGTCTCTTCTCAAACTCTCAATGGGTGTTTTTCTACGAAAAAAAAGAAAATTGAAATGTGTAACAACAACAGCAATTCGATGCAAAACAAGGAATTATAACTGAACACTTAATATGGGAAAAAATACCTCTAAAGCAATTGGTTTTGAAATTCTCCACACACTCAATGGGATTAAAAAACATGCATGCCTTCAGAATAAGTTCAATAAAGAAAGTCTTATATATTAATAAACTCCTTCACTGTCCAAATGTGTTACTTAAATACTCAACGTTTGGTGGTGGGTATATAAGTAAGAGGCCCCGAGTAACAAATATTCACTCACATCCACACGACCACCTCTCACCCTTAATGAAGCCTGCAGGCTTGTTTGTGCGGAGGTGTCATTTTAATCAGCAGAGTCAGTGTGGCGTGGTGGAAGTTGGCCTTTTTTTAATTACCTGACTGATTGAGCACATGCAAGGATGGGGGAAGGCTGGCCAAACCCTGGATGCCATCCTCTGAAGAACCAGCACCCACGCACCAATTCAATACTCAATAATGAACCAGTAACATTCAAATGTCCTCTGCCGGGTGTGTCAAGAGAAAGATGGAGGCGTGTACGAAGTAAAGAAGATCATACAGTCAAACTAAGAGTCTTTTCATACATGTTTTATAACTGAGATGATGCAACTTAACGCACTTTACTGGTGTAGTGTGATAAAGAAACAGGGTTAGCAGTTTGCAAAGTTTTCTTTCATTCGAAAAAGCAGTAACGGCGTGCGTCAGTAACAATGCAGCTACGTTGCAGACCATCAAAAAAACATGATTGCATTGTCTATTGGACTTTGAAAAGATGATACTTGCATTATATAGTCAGGTTAATATTGTTTACAGTGACAGCAATGGGAGAACAGAGAAAAATATAAGACAGTTCAGAACTTAAGACTACTGTTGAGTTCAGCCCCGCCATGTCGACCGATTCCATAAAACACGGAAGGAGGAACGGTAACCATGACAGTTGAAGTGACGCAGTGACAGAAGCAGAATGGAGAGCAGCTAATTACAGCATCAATTTATTAACATTATTAAAAGATAGAATTAATCATTTCATTAACAGTGAGGGAATGGCAATGAATCATAACATGTCCAAGGCTGCTGTAAGGCCCAACTTTAAAATGAAGACTAATTATGAATCACGAGCGAGAAGTTGGAGACGAAAAGCTTAAGGTGGCTCAAAGTAAACACCCACACAATAAACATAATTAAAATTTAATGTAGCTGAGCTTAAAATAAATCCTCGGACAGTTCATTCCCTCATAACCTTTGCCTTCTAATTAACCAATCTGCTAAAGAAGCGCTCCCAACATTTCAGGATAAAATGAGCCATTAGCAGCAACATTATTTCTTCAGTTCCTATAAATAACCGCTCACTCCTGTCTCCAGTGAAAAGAAGGAAAAAAACAAATACAGTATAAATTTTCACAGCTGCATCCTGAGTCAAAAAAGGAGAACTGGACCAATCAAGGAGCACAAAAGTGGAAGTTTTAAAGTTCAAGGTGAAACAGCTCTAGGTTTAAAATGCTACTTCAATCATTCTATATACAGAACAGAGTGATCCTGGTGAGCTTGTCAATGCCTGAACATTGATTACACTGATTGATTAACATTCATGAAGTCACTCTTGACCCTCAGAATATTACACGGCCTCAATCAATACCATATTACTGAACAATGCGCGTCATAAAGTGATCTATTGCATTTATTCTTTGCTGAGACTGCTACCTCAGCACTTGTTTGTGAAATCTATTACAGATGTGGATTACCAACATATTGGAGGAGAACTCACCAGCTGGTGTAGCAGGAGGTGGCGGGATTGGACTCGACTCACGCACTTCCACCGCTACAGGGACAGGAGCAGGGGATGCTGGTTCTGATGGGGGCTGAGGAGGAGGTGCAACTGGTTCACAAGGAGCAGTATACTCAGGCAGGGGAGGTGCTGCAAATGGCTCAGCAGGCAGCGGGGACAAGGTATCCCCTGAAGGATGAATGGCTGGTGGTAGGATGGCAACAGGCGGCTCACAAAAAGGAGGGAAAGAGATGGGCTCCGATTCGGAAAGCGGGGGAGCAATGATAGGTTCGATCTTTGCAGATAGAGGAGGTGGTATGGGTTCGAGTGTGGATGAGTGAGCTGCGGCTTTAATCACATGTGGAGGAGCAATGGGATCAATTACAGGAGAAGAAACAAGGGTTTGATTTATGGGAGGAGAAGATGATTTGACAGCAATGGGTGGCAGAGCAAGCGGAGGATTTGCTTCCGGCACACTGGGAGCAGGGCAGGGAGCAGGTACCGAGGGAGCAGAGGGAGAAGGAGGCAAAATTACCGGCTCAATAGCGGCAGGGATAGGAGCAGGAGGTGCCGCCACAGGCTCAAAAGCAGGAGCAGGGGCAGCATCAGCAGCTGGGGAGGATGAAGCTGGGAGAATTATGTTGACTGTGGTGGGTGCTGCTACCTGTTCCAAAGGAGGCTGGGGAGGAAGTAGTGGAATTGCAGCCACATTTTCTGTGGCAGATGGAGCTGGAGGAGGGAGAGGAGGAGCTGGAGGTTTAACAGGTTCTACGGTAAGAGCGGGAGGCAAGGAGGTGACAGGGTCAAAGAGGGGAGGCACTGGCCTCGGGACAGAAGGAGCGACGGTAGGCACTGTGGAAGGTGGCGTAGTGGGAGGTTTTTCATCTTTTGGTGGAGTCGCAGGTTCCCTCATACGGTTGATGACACTCTGAGTGATCTGGAAAGATTAATGGACATATTTCACAATGGTTGAAGAAGGTTGAAGGTTGTTACAGTTTTCTGTATCACAAGACATGTTAATAAGCAAATTGTACATGTACTAACAAATTGACAGAACTGTATCTATTATACTAACAGATCATCTCCTGTCCTTAGATTACGTCTTAACATACTGTATGAGGGCCATACAGGTTTCTCTTAAAACTCAGCAACAAAGGAAATGGGAGTATTTTAATGTGCACAATTAGGAAGTTAATGATGAAAAAAAAATCACCTAATTTAAAAAGAGCATTCACCTTGATCGGTTTGTATGCCATTTAAGTAATAATAGACTGAGCCACTGTATATTATTACTGATCGACTGAAGCTTCTCAATCTATATTTAACATCAGTTGGCAGCGGCATGGAAGAACTTGTGACCAACATCGCAACAGAAGGTGAAGAAGGTCACCCACGTTAACACAATACATTAGGATTCACCCTTAAGCAAAATCTGTCAGAGGATGAATAAGTATGACTTAGTTTCATTCATGCCTCTAGTGACAGACAGCAAAACTCAAGGAGGGTGACGTCACGGTGAATGTTCCCACAAGGTCTTTGAGAAAAAGTTCCATTATTATCACTTATACCCGCAGTAGATATTAGTGTCACATAACTAACTACCTGCAGTCAAACGTCATAGTCCTTGGATATTTTAGATCAGCACGTGGAGCAGTAAGAATGAATGAAAGTCAGACTATCAATAATCAACTTGAAGATTAAACATATCGATTCCGTTAGTGCTCATCTTAGTTTTGCAATTATGCAACAGCTTATAATAATGTTACACCATTGTCGGAGGTGACACTTCTTTGAAGCAGCAGGAGGCACCCATTACTCAAGGGTAAACAGCTTATCGGGACTGTCACCTACCCATAAGCCCTTCACGTTGGTTACATTGGAGTTTCCATCCGCCTCGAATGACACACGGCGGCTACTGTTGTTCGCTCCCATTGTCAGACCGCAGACTGTAAAAGTCCGTTTACCAACATAAAAGGGCGATAATGAAATCTATGTGCCGTGTAGTTGCGTTACAGTCGCATGTAGCTGGATGGGGCCCACACTCCAATGGTCGGAGACGTCCTCACTTCCTTAGTATGATGTATTGGAATATATGGTGAGGTGATTGGACAGATTTACGCATGTCTTAACATTGTGAATGGTCATTGGTTACTTTTTTATTGCCGGAGAGCGTCACAAATGACGCTGCGGGGTTTGAGTATTTTCCACAGCGTTCTCTCCCAAATTATGTCAATTGCTTGTATCCTTGTTTTAGACTTAAATAAGGATTAAAATCGTATAATTTTATCATTTGAATACTTTTATTTAGTCCCATAGACTAGTTGAAGTTGAAGACTAATTCTATAATTAATAGTAAAATGTAAAATATATTGTAATAATATGTGTAACATATTCTGTATGAACATGCGTATAGCCTTGCACCACAAAAATTAAAATAAGAATGTTATTGAAAGAAAACTCAATGGATGTCATTAAATTAAACCTGTGCAAGTATGACTTCATGTTTGGTTGTAATACTCTATTACATGTTATTAAGGATTTAATATGGATATACAGTAAATGTGTATACAATGTTATTATATATGGTTCATTCCGTGAAAAGTGTTAAGATAGGACCTTTGAATTTTTTTCATAACAGAACATGTAATACTTGCAATATAACATAGTTTTCGAGCTCAAGCATCATTTTCTGAAAGTCTTTTAGAACATTATATCCAGAGATCGAAGTTTACTTTTCTTTTTCTTTCTTTCTTTGTGTGTGTGTGTGTGTGTGTGTGTGTGTGTGTGTGTGTGTGTGTGTGTGTGTGTGTGTGTGTGTGAGTGTGTGTGCGTTTGTTTGTGAGTGTGTGATCTTTTAATAATGTAATTTAATATTCAAAGTAAGTAATTGGAATCAAAATACCTTTAAGCAGTCATATAGCAATAACAACCATATTTTAAGAATCTAGTATTTGTGCAGTTTTGAGTTGCCAAATATCTTTTTGTTTTTGATATTTTTATATTTTTATTGTGGCTGCTCTTGACTTCTTGAGTTGGCAAAAAGAGAATAAGACAACATCTAAATTTGAACAAGTATACAAGAGTTGGAATGATAGAGTGGAAAGAACATGTGGTGGGTAAAATATGCTGCCAGACTGATGGAAGGGTATCCTCAAACTGATTTTAAAAATGCAGAATGAGTTGCCAAACCCATCAGGGGAAGCAGGCCCTCAAATGGAAATAGGGCTGCAATAAGAATAGTCACAGAGAAAATACAGATGGAAATTCACACCTATTTCATTGCCAAATTCTGACTGAGAACCTTTCTTTCAAACCGAGTGTCTTGCTAAGATATAGAAATTATTGAGCATTCAAATCACATACACACTTGAGCTGGTATCATTTAAGTTCTTTTTTATTACTTTGATTTATTTATCTTTAGCTTTAATTTATTTTATTTTATTCATGATTGTATTTTTTGATTCAATTTTGCACTTAATCACACATGAAAATTAAATTTTCACACAAAATACCTACAGACATATCCTTGAAGAAACCTACAAATGCCAGAGCTTGCTGAAATAGCAAGATCTGATGGACTGACCTACTGTCGCTCCACTTTGTATCTTCTTTTAGACAACTAGTAAGGAATCATTTTTCCTGACAAATCAATAATGTTAATCATGTTTGTATTATTCAAAATTACCATAATCCATGGACATGCTACTGTGTCTGAAAATCATCTCATTCTTATTTTCATATCCATTGCATCTATCTATTGATAGATGCAATGTCAAGATAACTCACTGCCACAACACCACAACGGGACTATATAAAACTGTCATAGTGTCAATTACACTTGTTTCAAACAGCTCAGGTTTACTGCTACTATTATTATAAATGCATATTTTAAAATGTAAGTTGTTTTGTAAAAGACAAACACTAAATGCCAATCAAATACTAATTTACTGAAATATTTAACACAGAACCATTGCAGTCAATACATAAAAGTTCCCATTGCTTCATCGTTGCACAAAAAAGACAAACTAGGTTTTCAAATGTGAAAAATATTGCTCAAAGCTTTTGTGCACTTGCTGAACATTTATCTTAAGATCTATCTTCAGTACAAATTTTATCAAACAGTCAATATAACACCGTCTTAAACCATCACTTCAATTGTTCTTTTGTAAGTGCGTTAAGATAAAGTAACTTTTTTTCCGCTTTTGTTTTTTAGATTTATATCCATTTCAGAAACTCATACATCCTCACAGAACAAAGAACTGCAGCTGGATATTTGAAAATAATGAGGAATGACGTTTCATAAGAATCATCCTCTAAACTTGATATATTATACACACAATAACTTAATACAGTTTTCCCTTGTGCTTCTTTCTGCTGTTTTTATTTTGAAGTCTGTATGTTTGTGATGCTGTGCAAACATAAATCAATCAGAATCTTTTTTCAAGGTGGCTGCGTTTACTATAACATTATTGTGAGAAATTCCCTGAAGAGAGAAGAATCATATTCAAATCCTCAACACACAATAAACAAAATAAACCTTTATCCCATATATATTCTTATTGTAATGTATTAAAAAGAATGGCAGTGTTGTGTGTATAAACAGTAACATGTATACAGAATGAAAGAGGATGTTAATGAAAGGGAAGATAAAGGCATGATGTATATACTGCATAATGGGTATCGTCAAACAGGCACTGGAACATTTTGTACAATTGTACATTTTTAAAATCATGTGCCAGTAGTTCTGGAATTGGGTATCAAACAGAATCCCCCATGGGGAATCCTCACCTGTGCAACATGAACGGCTAACAGGACAAAGAATTGAAATATGCAGTAATGCCCTGTGGGGACTCTATGAATAGCCTCCAGCTATATTGGATATAGAGCTTATAGGACAGCACCATGATTAAACGATAGAGTGCAGAAATGAGCCTCCATTGATGTCGATGACAGAAGTACTTTAACAAGTAAGATAATCACTAACACTGACCCCAGACTTTGATATGGAGCAATTTCCTGCTTAGTCATCTGGTTAATCTAATTGTAATATTAACAGAGAATTTCCCCTCTGGGGATCAATAAAGGTTTTGAATTATTATTAATTAACATTTAAGCATTATACAGAAGTGAGACACCTAGATGCTCTGTGCCAAAAAAAAATAACACCCTTACAATTTTTTTTTCTGTAACTCAAAATTCCTGATTATATTTTTTTAAATTCGCATCATGATTTTTTACCCACATATTTCCTGTTGTGCACATATCACTATATGCTCTTTTAAATGTCCCAGTGGCACCTGAAGAAAATTATGCTGTTTGATGTTGTTTGTCATCGCAAAATGGTTCTAAGATTGCACAAAAAGGAAATCAAAAGATATGTTGTTCCCTATTTCTTAAAAATACAATATGAATATTTTTTTGTCCTTCCCATTTTATCCTCTTCCATTTTTTTGCAGAGCTGAATCTTTTCTGTTTTCCACTAATCTTGTCAATTCCACAACAACCATTTTTATATCTTTGTCGAAATTAATTCCTTTTTGTGTCATTTATGCACCCTATTATTTCAAGTTTTCTGTGGTTTATGCTATTGTAAGTGGTAGATGAATTAGAGATGATTTTTTTTTTTATTTGATCAAATTCAAGAATACCCAAAAAAGTCAAATGCGATGTCTTGCTCGCAGACTTGAACACACTGGTGGATTTCAAAGTTTGTCATCACTGCAGGATTTCAAATTTCCAAGGACTGTTACTGAGAATTTAAAATAATGTACATTTCCAGTAACTAAAAGTTATTTTACAACCCCTTAAATGAATCCAAATTGGTTCCTACACCATATTAATTTGATTAAAAGCAGGTCATGGCACCTGCATAATTCAAATGTTTTGATGACACTTCACTTATCTAAATAAATATAATACTCCTTAAAGTGATGCTTTTAATGATGTTTTGAAATTCCAAAACATTGCATCTTCAGACCGTGTGCTTTATATAAAATGAAGGAGACAGAGTGACTATTCTGTACTGATTGCATTTAGATCTATGTAATTACAAGACAGCAAAAGCATGTCCCCCAAAGACCTTGATGCCCTTGTATTTAACCCACACACCAGCCAGTCAGTCAAAGCAACTATTTAGTGTCCAAACACACATCAATCTGAAAGAAATAACCTTGCTGATGGTTATTGAAAAAAAGAAGCCCTGAAGATTAGCTGGACTGATGGGACATGGGCTGCAGGGAAAGGTGATAAGAACTTCAAAATTAAACTTGGACCTGGGGAGATTGGACCCTTCAAAAGAAAAAAAAAAAAGACAGAGGGTCCAGCATGACAAAGCGATTGTTTCTTTTTTTTTGGAGGAGATACAAAGATCACCCACAATGTTATCTCGTCGGTCCACCAGTGCATCAATCAGGACCAGGCTACTGGGAATCGACCCCTTTTGCTCCAGAATCAATGTCTGCTCCCGCTCTCATTGGTACAGCAGAGATTGTCAGAGATACAACCAGGACAGCACTGCCCAATCCAGCACCATATGATCCAAATGGGGGAGGCTATTAACTCACTGACACCTCCTGTCTGTCTCTTCTCTTCTCAACCTTTCCTTTAACAGTCTCAAAGGAACTGCAACCTGAAACAATTTTTTCTGTTGGATTAATTGTGCAAAACATAACATTACTGTATTAGGATCGATTCAATTAGTTGTGCACAAGACTGTTGATGCGTCCCACAAGAAAATTTAGCATTCAGATTGTAAAGATATTTTTGATGGAGATCAGTGTAGAATGCAATCAGAGTATTAATACAACTACTCAACACATCAGTTCACTAAAGGAAAAAGATAGAACCGCCATAAAGTTACAAATATGTTTCTTTTTTACAATACAGTCAATATAAGCAGCAACAACAATAAACCGTTATCTCTATAAAACTACATCTCCCAGAATTCCGTCTTCTCATCTCGCGTGAGTCTCATCCTATTTGGGTGCCGCTGCTGGAAAAAAATGGCAACTGACACAGGGAGATACAGGAGTGCAGTAAGCAAAAACAAAGACCCTTCTGGTCTCCTTATCTCTGTCATAAGGTGAGGTTTCTAACATTCATTGTGTTCTCTTATCGGCGCTGAGAAGAAGTCAGGCAGCTCTCGTGTTTTTAAATAAAGGCGGGTTTACAGCTAGCTCGTATGCTAATGCTAAATGCTTGCAACATCCTTCTTAAGTTTTATGTGTTAAATATATATCTCACGAATTTTCTATTTTATTTAAAAATTCACAATATATGTTAATGACACTAGCAGCTCAGCACCCTCCTTTTGTCTTAATAAACGAGGTGAGCTTTCCAAACGGTGCTCTAACATGGTGCATTTTACTTTAGATTATTTAATCTTTCAAATGTGATGTTTCTTTACAAACTAAATGATTAGCTGTATTACACAGTGGGCGCTTAATACCTTTGTAATACACTGAAATTAGATTGATCATTTTTGTGGCGTTATACATTTGTTATAGGTCAGTGTATTAAAACCACAAAATTTCTTAGTTTAATATTTTTATTTTTTGAAAAATGAAATCGAAAATTACAAGAATATGAATTGATGGATGATTATTTTTTAGGGCCACTGCTTTCCCCTCCAAACGTTGAACTTATTTCAGAGTGATGGATTTAGCCAAGTTCTGCTTTTTCTTCCTTTCCGTCTTGGTTTCTCTCTTCTATTCAGGACTCTATCCAGTAGCGATGATGTGCAGGACAGGGAGACGGAGAAGGGTCGCCTGGAAGACGCCTTTGAGACTTGTGACAGGGATTTAGACCAGCTTATCGTTCAGCATTATGCTGAGCTCACTACCGCAATCAGGACCTATCAGAGCATCACGGAGCGCATCACCAGCTCCCGCTACAAGATCAAACAGGTAGAATTTTTGTATTCCTAAAATTGAATTAGTCACTCAGTCTGCACAAATTTGCAAGAAGTGATCGCCAACTGAAGTCTGAATCCTTTGCCTCCTTGACAAAATTTACATCATCTTGTTGGTCTGCTCTATGAGCAAGCTAGTATAGAGTTTAGTACAAAACAGAAAAAACAAAAACACCCATAGATCAGGGTATTTTCCCAAAGAATTTAAGGGTCTTAAATAATGATGATGATGATAGTGCTAATTTTAACATTGTGTTTCAGAAAGTTTCAATGGATTTGATCAGTCTTTTCCTCTATATTTCATCTGTATTTCAGATGTACACATAGAAAAAAAAGAGTTATTTTGTTTTAGGGGAATTTAAGTTTGTAGTACACTATACAGTATGTCTCTTTTTACTTTGCTGCTGAAAATGTAGTTTCTTTGAAAGTGCACTCCAAAAATTCTGCTTTGTTGCAGTTAAAAGTTGTATGTTTAAATAGCTGTCCTGGATTGTTTTGGGGTGTTCTGACTTTCAGTAGCTCAGCAACAACACCCCTTTATTCCCATATCTTGTGCTCCAAAACTCATAAGATTCAACATTTCACGGTCAGATTTAAAGTGTATACATAATTGAAATGGTTAGGAGCAACCATGCTTTATTTTTATCACAGTAAGACAGATTATATGTTCAGGCTGAGTTAGATGTCTGAGAGTCAGTGTTTCAGATTGTTTAGGACATGAGCAGTCAAGCATAAGAGTATTTTTTCTCACACTACAGAAACTTTACTGTCGAATAACTTATGTCTTGATTTGTATTCCAACTCATTCTTTTGCTACAGGTAAAGGAAAACCTCCTGTCCTGCAAGATGTTGCTCCACTGCAAAAGGGACGAGCTGAGGAAGCTGTGGATCGAAGGTATCGAACACAAGCATGTCCTTCAGCTGCTCGATGAGATCGAAAGTATCAAGCAAGTGCCTCAGCGGCTGGAGGCCTATATGGCGAGCAAGCACTACCTTCATGCCACAGATATGCTGGTGAGTCAATTAACGGCCATAGACCTGGTTGTGTGTGAGCGATGCAGAGTGAAGAAGGAAAAAAAAGAAATATCATATTTTGAATGATGCGCCATGTTTTTCAAAATATGTTTTTTGTCCCATATGGATAGATGGAAGCAAAATGACAAGAAATGCTTTGTTGACTTGTATTTGAAGTTGAGGGAAAAAACAGTGAACTATGTAATTACATGTGAGGCAGTGCTACAGCTGTACAGCGCTTCTGAGACTTACCTTACACATAAATAAACAGCAGCGTCTATGAAGTGCTGCTGCTCAGATGGATTTCCCGGTGCCTGCTGTCCCTTTATAGAATATTCAATCCTTGAACGCCCCATTGGATGGAATGGAACCCTTTCATTTCGAGCAAATGTCATCTGAGTGCAATACAGTCAGCAGGTGTGAACATACACATGTACTTTTGTTCCTTTTAATCTGTTTTTTGACTGGAGAATGGCTCTGAGGAAGGACTAAAGGCTCTCTGATCTCTCTGTCCTTTCCCTTCTCCTGTTTTTTTACCCTTTCCATTCCCCTTTCAGTCCCACACATCTTCCTCCAGACTTAAGTAGTAATTAGTTTGCAAGAATGGGGTTATCTGAGGAGGAGGAAGAAAAAAGCTGTATGTTAGTAAGTCCAAAGAAGCAATGAAAATCCTCTCTGTGGGTGCAGAAAGATGTGGGACTTCAACCAGAGCTCAGCCTGGTACAGTGTGTTTTGATAGGGATGTGGGATGTTCACGTTCAGTTGGATTCTCCGCTTCTGTCTTGCACTTCAAATGCGTTGCTTGAACAGGATGGCACATTGTCATTGGTGTGTAAAACATAAATGTTGAAGCACATTTTATTTTTGCCTCTACATGTCATAATGCAGTGGGATGTTTTCATTCCACCTGTTGCTTTGGTAACACACTGTATGTGTAAAGTATGAATAAATAGTGTCTAAAAAACTATAGACAGGCCAAAATGGAGGATGTTAGATTAACCATGAGTGATAGATTCAAATGGCGTTAATTCAGCACATGTTATGCTGTACACACAGAGGTCGGATGGTTCAATACATGAGGCTATAGAGGAATTATTTAATTTAAGATGTCTTTTAATGCAACAGAAATGTGTCATAGTGAGGCATTTATGTAAACAAGAGTAAGTGAGAATCTGCTGAGTCTCTGAATGCTTTCAATGTCTTATCTGCATATTTTAAATGCAGTGAGTGTGTGTGTGTGTGTGTGTGTGCGTGCGTGCGTGCGTGCGTGCGTGCGTGCGTGTGTGAGAGCCTTATCTCTAAGGGTTGACAATTAAAATTCACTCTGCTCTCTGTCTGCTGTTGAAAGGCAGCTTGAGGCCCCATAGGGTTGGTTAAAAAGGAGACTAGTAAAACTCCACTTCTTGCCTCTCTCAAACTAAACCTTCTCTTATTCCTTTCTTCCTGTCGCGCACAAATCTGATATTTTTTGCTTTCTCTTCTTTTCTCTTCTCTTCCGAGGGGCGAGACTGGGAGTCAGATGCAGGTAGGAGCAGTGAAAACCAGCGGTATCGTGAGGGGGCGGAGTGAAGGTGGGGCAAGTGAGGATGGTGGCAGGGTGGCTGAGAGAGCGGGTGGAGAGATGGGTGAGAGTGGGGCGGCGCCCAGTGAGATGGGTGACGCGACAGTTGCGGTGGGTGACAATGGGGGGCTGACAGGTGAACATGGGGATAATGGAGAGGTAGTGAGAAAAATAGGTGAGAGAATGGAGGTAGCATGTGTACTGGGTGAGGACAGTACACTGGGTGAGACTAAGGTGGTGACAAGTGCAGTAGGTACCAAGAGACAGGGGACTGGTGATAAAAATGAGAATGTTGAGACAGGAAGCCAGACAGGTCCTGAAGATATCACAGACGAACGTGAGTCTGAATGGATTCCTGCTTCTGCCAGGCGCCGCGGAAAGCGCAAAAATGTCTTATCTGACCCTGACGGACGTAAAGCTGGTCGACTAGAGAACACACCGAGTGTTCCAGACAGTAGCGACAGTGATGAATGTATGTCTGACTGCAGTGACCTATCTCACACTCCAGTCACTGCCAGTCAAAACCACGATTTGTACCCTGAAAAAATGTTTAAATTGTTTTTACAACAAACTAAAGGTATGAAAGGTCTGAACCTGGAACAGTTTTTTCCTGATAAATTAATTTTTTATAATTCGGCAAAACAACTTATTCAAAACAGAGCAACATCAGAACTCAGTGACCAAGAGATATACCGACTCAAAAAGAAAATGAGTAAAGTCCGCAAACAACTGAGGTTTGATGGGGCTGTCTGTGTGTAGCTACTTTAAGGTACTTTTAAATTTTTCCCTTATCATGGATTATTTTAGAGTGGGGACATTAAACGTAAATGGAGCCAGAGAAGAAAGAAAAAGAGCACTAATTTTTGACACAGCAAGGAGGACAACTATTGATGTTCTGTTTTTACAAGAAACACACAGTGATGACAACAATGCGGTGGACTGGATGAAGGAGTGGGAGGGACAGGTGATCCTAGACCACAACACCACGCTGAGTGGTGGAGTGGGCTTCTTGTTCTCTAGAACTTTTAACCCAACATCTCTAGAAATCGAGCATGTCGTAAAGGGGAGGTGTCTCTTAGTAAAAGCACATTTTGAACACCGCACCCTGGTTTTTGTAAATATTTATGCTCCAACAAACGGTGCAGAAAGGAAGGGCTTTCTAGAATTAATACAAGCTAAGCTAGATAGCTGTGGTTCGGAAGACTTTTTGATTTTGGGAGGGGATTTTAACTGTACTGAGGATGGGATGTTAGACCGTAACCACGCGGAGCCTTACCCAGCATCCCAACACACTCTGAAGCGGCTGGTCTCTTCTCGCGGCCTAGTGGATGTGTGGAGGAGGATGCATCCAGACTGCCGACAGTACACTTGGTCCCACCTGACAGAAGGCAGGGTGTCTTTAGCCAGGTTGGATCGCTTTTACTGTTTTAAACACCATTTCAATGCTTTCAAAGACTGTAATATAATGCCAGCTGCTTATACTGATCATTCTCTGGTTTCATGTCGCGTTGTGATGGGAAATATTTTACCTAGGAGTGCATACTGGCATTTTAATTCAACTTTAGCCTTGGACAGAGGCTTTAGAGAGATCTTCAGTTATTTTTGGAGCACTTTTAGACTTAGAAAAGCTGATTTTACCTCTCTTAGCCAGTGGTGGGACTATGGCAAAACAGAGATAAAAGTCCTGTGCCAACAGTATACTTTGAACGTCACACGAGACACCTGCCGGTCAATGAAACACCTAGAGGCTGAAATTGTGGAGTTGGAGACAAGCGCTTCCACAGGAAATCAGAGGTGTACTGAAATCCTCAAGTCCAAAAGAATGGCTTTAGCCGACCTGTTGGATACTAAAGTACAGGGTGCCCTAGTTCGATCCAGGGTACAAAACATCACCGAGATGGATGCTCCCTCTAGCTTCTTCTTCGGCCTGGAAAAAAAGCATGGACAGACCAACGTGATCCACTCCCTGCTGTCTGACACAGGACAAGAGCTGACAGAGCCTGGTCAGATCAGAAGGCGAGCTGTGAGTTTTTATTCATCTTTGTATGACAGTGAATACCGGGAAAACCAGCCACTGTTAGAGGAGTTCTGTGCAGAGCTACCTCAAGTCTCCACGGAGACAAATTCACAACTTGACCGGCCGCTGGAGTTAGAGGAACTCCACACTGCCCTGCAGAACATGCAGGGACGACGTTCTCCGGGTATCGATGGTCTAACGGTTGAGTTCTATACAGCCTTCTGGGACATTCTAGCATGTGATATGCTGGAAGTGTTCACCGAAAGTCTATCCTCAGGCTCTTTGCCACTGTCCTGCCGGAGGGCGGTCGTTGCCCTCCTGCCTAAAAAAGGCAATCTGCAGGACATCAAGAATTGGCGCCCTGTGTCACTGCTCTGCACCGATTACAAGATTCTGTCCAAGGCTTTGGCTACCAGGCTGAGGGAAGCTATGGAGCAGGTCATCCACCGGGATCAAACCTACTGTGTGCCCGGCAGGTCCATGGCAGACAATGTCTACCTAATTCGTGATGTTTTGGAGGTGTCCAGATCATTGGGTATAAACGCTGGTCTCATTTCGTTAGATCAGGAAAAGGCATTTGACCGTGTTGAGCACAGCTTCCTCTGGACAACCATGGAGAGGTTTGGGTTCAGCACCGAGTTCATTGCCAAGATCAAGGTGTTGTACAGTGACGTTCAGAGTATTCTGAAGTTTAACGGCAGTTTGTGTGCCCCCTTCGGGGTGCATCGGGGCATCCGGCAGGGTTGTGCCCTGTCTGGGATGCTCTATGCACTCTCTCTGGAGCCCCTCCTCTGTAAAATTCGCAAAAGCATCGACGGTTTGATTTTACCTGGTGTTAGAGAGAACATTCTTTTATCTGCCTATGCTGATGATGTTGTTGTTCTTATCAAAAACCAAAGGGATGTTAATGTTCTGGTGGGTTTGACAAACTCATTCAATGTTTTAACTGCTGCAAAAGTAAACTGGAACAAAAGTGAAGCCCTTGCTGTTGGTGAGTGGCATGGCAACCTCCCAGTTCTTCCTCAAAACTTGTGTTGGAAGACTGATGGTCTCAAATATCTCGGTGTGTACCTGGGAGATGAGACAACAACCAGGAAGAACTGGGAGGGCGTCATTGACAAAATAGAAGGGAAACTTAAAAAATGGAAATGGTTGCTCCCCAGAATGTCGTACAGAGGTCGAGTTTTAGTGATAAACAATCTGGTAGCCTCGCAGCTGTGGCACCGCTTGACCTGTATGGAACCTCCATCAGGGTTTCTAGCCCAAATCCAGACCAAACTTGTTAACTTTTTCTGGGATGGGCTGCATTGGGTACCTCAAGGAGTGTTGTTTTTATCAAGAGAGGAGGGGGGACAGGGCCTCATCCACCTGGCTAGCAGAACAGCCACGTTCAGATTACAGTTCATCCAGCGGTTTCTGACCGGACCAGCGGATCTGACGTGGAGAGAGGTGGCCGGCTGCATATTCAGACGAGTGAGCCACTTGGACCTGGATGCTGCACTGTTTTTAATGGACTCTAAGCTTCTAAAGTTGGAAGGTTTGCCTCCGTTTTATCATGGTGTTTTTAAGTCGTGGGCCCTTTTTAAAAGCAGCCCAGGAAAAAACTCTGACTCTTTGTTCTGGTTACTGAGGGAACCACTAGTGCATGGGGCCAGGCTGGACGTCTGCAGTGGAGCCACACCTGGTCTGTCTACAGCGCTTTGCAGAACCAGGACCGTGACCCTCCAGCAACTGGTAGACAACGTCGGGCCTGCGCTGGCGGATGCCCAGGCTGTGAGCTCCCTGCTGAACATCCAGTCCACCAGGGTGGCTCAGAGGGTGCTACAACTGTGGAGGCAAAGACTTTCCTGGAAGGAGAAAAGCCTCCTCCTGGACTATAGTACAGGGACTGTACCAGACAGCAAAGATCCTTTCCCAGAGGTCCACATCAGTCCCCTGTTTGGAGAACTGGAGGGTCCTCTCCTCGGAGATGAACGACAGATCAGCCTGCACACGGCCAACAAAAAAATACTGTACAAATACTGTGTAAAAGTAATCAACAAGAAAAACCTGTGTAACAGAGCACCTACTACCTGGGCCAACAAGATGACGGGAAATGGACCTGACCCGCAGTGGAGACTTCTATACAAACCTCCCCTCAAGAAAAAAACAGCCGACCTCCAGTGGAGGATTTTGCATGGTGCCGTCGGTTCCAATGCTTTTGTCTCTGTTTTTGCCCCTGCGGTGTCCAGCCAGTGTCCCTTCTGTCCTCTTCAGGAGACAGTCTTTCATACTTTCAGTGAGTGTGGGAGACTTGCAGTACTCTTCACTCTTCTAACAAATGTTTTTAACTTGTTCAATGAAAACTTTAGTATCAGGAAATTCATCTACGGTGCTGGGTACAATAGATCGAATCAGAGAAAGTGGCAGCTTTTAAATTTTATTTCTGGGGAGGCAAAACTTGCAATTCATGTGACCAGGAAGAGGAAAATTGAAAACGATACCACTCAAGAAGCAGCTACTGTTTTTTGCTGTAACATCAGATGTCGCTTAAAACTAGAATTTGGTTTCTATAAATTGACAAAAGACCTGAATAACTTTAGGAACATCTGGTGTTACAAAAATGTCCTATGCACTTTAGTTGATGACCACCTCACTTTTGCAAACTTCCTGTTATAATGCACTAATTCTTATATTGTATTTCCCTTTGTTTCTTGGTGGTTAATGTTTTTGAGTGTTTCATATTTTTGAAATTTCATCTGATGAAAATTTGTAAAATGTTCTAAATGTTCTACATGTTAAATGTGATTGAAGTTTGTTTGGAAAAGATGTTTTGAGGCACTTAAATGCTTTCATCTAATGTAAAACTGCAAAATGTTTGAATGAGATTAAAGTGTTTTTGCAAAAATCAAAAAAAATCTCTTCTCTTCTCTTCTCTTCTCTTCTCTTCTCTTCTCTTCTCTTCTCTTCTCTTCTCTTCTCTTCTCTTCTCTTCTCTTCTCTTCTCTTCTCTTCTCTCCTCTCCTCTCTTCCCCTCCTCCCCTTCCCTCCCCTACCCTTCTGCTCCCCTCCTCCTCTCCCATCCCCTCCATATCCTTCATTATGATGACAGGCCAACCCGTTTAATGATGTTAACCACACTTCCTTTCTCATCGTAGCCCAATGGTAATGAGATACCCTCTCCACACACACACACACACATACATGTTAAGTGATTTACAGTCACATAACATCATACACAAACAAGTGAGGGGCGTGTTCATACATACACACACAGGACATGCAAAGCCTCGCAGATACGCTGAGTTTCATTACATTAAGCCAGAGAGAGCTGATGATGCAGGGCATTAGCTCATCTTGTCATTAATGTGACTGTCTTTTGCATCAACACACACTTGCCCCACAGCCCCTTCCCCACATCCTCCCCCTGCTCCCCATCCCCTTGTGGCGTACCGTGGTCATGAAAATATTCTTCATAATGCCATCATCCCCCCGTCAGTTCCCTTGAAATACACAGAAAAACACACAGATACACACATGGCAGTATGTTTCATTTACTGACATGAGGGTTTAGTCCTTGTTAAGATGTCACAACTGTTGCAGGCTGCAGTCACATAGTAAGATCAAATTCTATGAAGCTTAAAGAAAGGAGGTGGGAGGCGCTGATATGTGTGTTGTCATCTGTAGGTGTCAGCTGTGGAGTCCCTGGAAGGCCCCTTGCTGCAGGTGGAGGGGCTTGGAGATCTGCGCCTGGAGCTTAAAGGCAAGAAGCTGAACATTCACCTTGTACTCATCGACGAGCTTCATAGACACCTCTACATCAAGTCCACCAGTCGGCTAGGGCACAAGAACAAGGACAAAAACGCCTCTCGCCTTCCAGGGTAAGGAGCAGGTTCTGATATTTCCCATATGTTTTATTTTCTTCACAAATGACCCATTTTACTTCACAACAAAAAAGAAGTATGGAAAAATGTTGCATAATTTACAAAGTGAGCAAAAGCCTGCTTGTCTTCTATTTCACTGACTATTTCAGAGGTCTCCAAAGGTCAAAAAACCTCAAACTCAATGCCCCAGTAGGTTTGCAGCCACCAATAAATGGAGGCGTGGTGAGCCAGGAGAGGGCAGCACATGTTGACAAATTATTAATGTTATTCTTTTAAAACTATATATTTAAGAGCACAAAGAGCTTTATGTAGGAGTCACCTTTAAAAGGCATGTATTTATACACTTTTTTCCATTTAATTCACACTGCCTAAGCATTTCGTTTAATTCCAAATGTGAAAAATATTAAAATGCTCACATTTGCACTAAAAAATAGAAAGAACATGTTGGACAAAGGTTAGGATTGCATCTAAATTATATTCTCTGTCAAATCAAATATGGCGAGATGTGAATGTAAAAGTGTTCTTGCAAAAGCAAAACCAGCACAAAATTTACAAGGTTAAGAACAAACTGAGGTTGAAAGACCCTCCATAATGACTATGACTGTTATACAATAATCTGTTGGCTGGTTTGTCTGAGTTTGCTTACTGTAGTCAACAGAAATATAGCCTTCAAACCACTTTCTCCTTTGAAGAGTTTGGACGATGTAAGCGTTTGTGGTTTATAAATCATTACATCGCCGGGATAACTTACCAGTCACTTTTTCTGTGGAACCAAACCAATTACTGCCAAAGAAAAGAAAAAGTTATGCAAGGCATAACTTGTTGCTCCTTCTTTTTTCTTATACTTGTTGCTCTGAACTTTCAAAGACTCTCCATCATTTATAAAGACAAACATCATTCATTCAAAGGTAATTAATGTATATCCCCTTAAAGGTTTGTTAATAGCAGGGAACAAATAACCCACAATATTTAGGATCCTTGGTTCCGTGGTTTTTCTGTCTTTGTTTTTGTGACATGGCTGGATGAATGAATGAGGATAATGCAGTCCAACTACTATGAGCTGAAACCATGCTCATGCGGTTCATGTAAGGCATTGGGCTTTAGTATTTTTTTACACGTGTGTGTGTTTGCACACGTATTAGGGGGACGGTGGGGTAATTATGGCAGTGCAGCAGGTTGTGGAGGTGCAGTGATTTATTACTTAGGGTCAGTCAGCGACAGGTCCTGGCCCTCCTGTATTGGGTCTCCTCCAACAACAAGCCAGCCTCCATCCACCCCACTCACTTAGCAGGCACACTGTGTTTGTACCGCCTGAGTTGAAGGAGCTGGATCGTTTCCACCTACCGCTAAAGGCTTGATAAATGGCTCATTGGAAAGCAACACCAATCCCACCCAGAGACGCGACGCGTTTCCCTTTAACAGTAGATCGTATTTGTTAGAGAAATACAGGTCAGTAGGTATGAGAAGCTATTACTCCATTTATTTCAAGTCTATTTCTTTCATGCAGTTGCAATATCATGCATAATCTTCTAATCTATAACATGGGATATTTTTAAAATCTTATTTCTTACTACATGTTTTCAGCTCCGTGACCAAAGACACATCCCCGATCCCTGTGTTGGATATGAGCAGCATGTCCACTCCACGCAAGCTCTTGGATTCATCACAGTTCAGCACACCTGGATCCAGTAGTGGTACGACCCCCCAAAAAATCTTAAGATTCTTATATATATAATATATATACTGTATATATATTCAAATTACTGTGTAGAAAATAAACACACATCACATCTATACAGTGTTGTTTCTCTCCTCCAACAGCAAAGTGTGTGTATTTTAGTGTGCGATTTAATTTCCACTGTGCTGATATTCTTAGCGATAATGAAGCCATTAGCGTCA
This sequence comes from Antennarius striatus, assembly GCF_040054535.1. Classification (NCBI taxonomy): domain Eukaryota; kingdom Metazoa; phylum Chordata; class Actinopteri; order Lophiiformes; family Antennariidae; genus Antennarius; species Antennarius striatus. Next base: position 5,001,865 of record NC_090797.1, read on the forward strand.
TTCTGGCTTCCATTCATTTGCATTCTATTATGGGCATGCATTGCCAACGGTTCTTGCAGATCGACACACACACACACACACACTCACAGACACACACACAGACAGTTTCACTAATTGCGCACAGAATCTGCTGATCTGAATTCTTGTAAGACGTTACTAAACACGACTTTGAACACAGACCTACACCTACATTTCTTTCTTTGCAGTATATGTCATAGCGCCGCAAGCATAATATACTTCTCTCTCGCTAGCACTATAATCATCCTGTCCCCCGTATCTGTACCATCAGTCACCCTATGCCTCTGTCATCACAGCAGGGGAACAGCATTCATTATGCTCAAACTGGTAACCAGTGCTGTAACAGGAACTAATAATAAGGCAAACTATAACTGTATTCAGGATTGTATGAATTCTCTCTTGGTTGCAGGGGGCGTAGAGTCAGCCTTGCCTTCCTCTCAGTCAAGAGCACAAAGGAACACAAACAAGAAGATAATGAAAAAAAAAAGTTAATCCTCCAATAACTTTGCATTCCCTCTTGTGTTTCGGAGTTTTTATATTAAGCCAGTCACTTTTTTTTTTTTTTACCACCCACTATTGACATTTTAAGTTAGCAACTCACCATTTCCGTTTTGCAATTTGGATACCACACTCTGTGTTAAATAAAAGTATCTATACACACACACAGACACACACACACACACACACACACGCACACACACACACACACACACACACACACACACACACACACACACACACACACACACACACACACACTATTAGTTTCTGCTGTCCCCATCTTGCCTATGCGGCAGTGACAGATTAGCAACATTAGCATATGGCTGACGTCTAAAAGCAGGGATTCATTGAAAGCCAGCATTTTAAAACCACCATCCAGTGGTGGTTAATCATAATGTCATCGTTGTTCTTTTTCTCAGTCTCTTTTAATTTTTGTGTCTTTAGCTCTCACGTCACTGAGGGCTTGTATCAAACACAAGCATAATTTTGGTTATTTACCCTTTACTCAAGTTTTAATGCTTTAGTGCTCTTAATTCACTGGCTTTTGAATGTTATGGCCTCAAAAACCACACACACACACACACACACACACACACACACACACACACACACACACACACACACACACACAAACGCACGACTGACTAACCACTAAGCCAAAAGTAACAGCGAAATCGCAGTTTTGCCCACGTAATGCAACGACAGCATCGGCAATTAGTTCCTGCCAGGCGTTAAGTGCTCATACACCGTCATACTAACAACTGTGGTCACGACACAGCAGCCATCTTTCATCAGTGGCCTAGCTTTCTGTTTCATCTAATAGCATTAGAGCACCTCATTTGTAGATAGTAATTGTCATAATTATTCCGCATACTACAGTTGGGATGGAGGAAAAGAGGAAATACACCCAAAGTCCATTAACTTGCCATAAACATTAAGTCTCTTAACGTGCCTTGATGGGGAACTGGGAGGCCCCATCAAATGGAAATTAGTGCATCATCCGCTGTTGCCACTCTCAATTTAACCCCTAATGTGGCTAAGTCGGTTGGAGAGAACATTGGTGGGGGTGGGGGTGTTCACATGAGGGAGCAGGTGTCTGTGTTAAAAGTGAAAGCACAAGTTAGTTTTTAAATGGTGATAGTTGAATTTTGGTATAGTTATGAGGTTTATACATGTGTAACAGTTACGACAGAGAAACTGTTCTGTAGAATTCAGTCCGCTGGACTTGTTTTGTAAGCGTGTATGTGTGTGTTTACTTTCTCTAGTACGTGAACTTCAGCAGGATGCACGCGAGTCGAACCAAGTGGACCTCCCTGAGGTGGACCCGGAGGAGAACAGTGCTGAGTTTATGGGCATCCTCATCAAGGTGCATAAGTGGATGGCTCTTAACACGGCACACACTCTTAATGTGGAAATTTCACACCACGCTTGTGTTAAATACTCTCTTGTGTTCTCTGTTGGTATATTAGTGTACACTTTTAGATGTAAAGTTTTCACATTGTGTTTTTTTTCTTTTAATCTCCTCAGGCTCTGGCCAAATTGAAGAAAATCCCTGAGACCATTAAAGCGATAATGGAGCGTCTGGAACCAGAGCTGAAGCAGATCGTCAAGAGGTCCACCACTCAAATAGCGGACCATGCTTACCAGAGAGGAGAAAACTTGGCCCAGGAGAGCCAGCCAAGGTACAGCCGTAAAGAGGGAGGGGAGGGAAGGCAGTACTGAAATATTGATTCAGGAGGACAGGAGATTTCATGTGACTTAAATATTAAATGAAATATCAAATTAAGAGTGAACACTGAGAGATGTATTTGGGCGGTGGGTCTGAGAGGGGAAAAGGAGATCTACGATAGATCTAAATCTGTAAGACGCTGTTTTGAAAGCAAACACTTGAAATTGTTTTCTTGTAAGATTAAGGAGTGTTAGCAATGTTTCTAGACTGCAGATGTATGCAGATTTGCACATGAGTACAAATATAGTTGGGATTAGTCACCACTTATTTTTGCTGTTAACACCAGTTTTTTTTTTAGGAATATTCACAGCTAGCAGTAAAGACTACCAACACTGTGTTTGGAATGCACCCCCCGGAGGTGCTTATGGTCAGACAGTCAACCATGTATGAAACATAGTCAATGTGAGGACCGGAGGCCCGCCCGCCTCAGACCATGAAAGAGGATCCTCTGCTGCTTTAAACTCAGACGAGTCATGGTTAAGCACACACAAACAGTCACGCACCTGCCGAAGTGGACGACTCGGCTTTTTAAAAGCAGACGTGTCAGCTCCTGGAGGCACAGGTCTCAGTCCAGTGATCCCGAACCATTTAAGAGCTACGCCGTGTTCTATGTCAGGGATGTTCTGCCCAGCCTCGTCCGCCTGCCCTCTCCTGCATCCGGCTGAATCTCATCTGACCCCCCACAAGTCACCCCACAGCTCATTGCCAGCCTCAATCCTTAACAAATTGTTTTGCATTGCCTGAATATGAGTGCTTAACAGCATATTTGTGTGAATGTGAGCACACACTTTAAGTTGTGTATGTGTGTGTGCACATGCATTCGTATTAGGATGCACACACACACACACACACACATGGATTTCTGCCTATTTTCACTTCAACTTAAAGTCAAGGCTTGTTGCTATAGAAACCAATGTACCACTTGCGGGGAACAATGGTCTTGCATATTGCACTCTATATTTTGTTTCTTTAGCCGTGCAGGGAACACTTAGACACTTAATTACATACATACGTGACGTTGCGTGTTCTTTGCTCTTTGAGGTCTGTGTTCTGATTGGTGACCTCTAACCTCAAGCATGTTTTAATGACATTTCCAGCTCACATCAATACATCTTGCTTAAAGCAAGATGCTCAGTAACATTTACTCCATGTGCCGCTGATCTGTCAGGTGCTTAGTTAGATTTCAGACTTGCTGACCTCTAATTCCGCTTTTTTCATTGGTGTTTATTTTATTTTAAGAACTTTCTAAGGGAGCTGATTGCATCGAGAAATGCTCAAACGGTCGAACGACATTAAAATGAATGGCTGTATATCTTGACTCCAGTTTTAAAAGCAGGAGGAGTGCATCGATCACAAGATCAATTACCTGTTCAGCTTTGTGATCATTAGAAACGTTAAAGGAACACATTTTCATTAATGTGTTTCAGACACTGTACATTTGATTTCTCAAAATGGTCATCGAAGCACAGTAGACTTCCATTAACTGACGTTATGATAATCTAATGCAGACACCATCATCCCCCCGGTACCCACCCCCAACGACTTCTCTGCCCACTTATGTGCACCCTGCTGCCTTCTGCCTGTTCATCAACCTCGTGTGTTTCATTTCGACCTGAAGGGGAAAGGAAAAGTGAGGCCTCAAAGAACATTCTATATGGATTAGGATGGCCTCCACTGGGAGATAATGAGGAGGACCAGGCCATCCACACTTTGGTGTGTGTCCGTCCGTGTTCTGAGTGGTTCTCGAGGGTGTAAAGGGGTGAGGTGGGGGGCAGTTGGAACGTGCTGTGAAAGAAAAAAAAACAACTATTGGCAAGGTCAGAGCCATGCATTTTGTGTGCCTACCTGATGATCATGCATCATTCAAATATCTGGAAGTTGCTTTTCACAATGTATGTTTCTTTTTAGCTCCTTCATGTTTATGCATGAGAGTGGGACGGATAGTGAGAGAGGATTCCTCGAGTCAATGACATTTCACAGCTCCTCTCTTCATCTCACGAACATCCTCCATTCACTGAGTTATAGCTCCCAGTGATTTGTGTCTGCTTTCCTCACCATTAATAACATTTACTTGCTGCTACTGCCAGCGAAGTGACAGACAGCCAACCGAAGAGCCCCCTGGTGTAACATCCATCTCACCTCTTCGTTTTCCTTGTACCCTCCGTAGAAATCTTGGCTACGTCCCAACACTTTTAGCATCCTCTCTTTTTGTTGTAACATTTAAATTTTGGTAATTTGTATTGACTTGGCATTAACAGGTCAATGGTTCGGTATTGGTTTTGAATCTAAAACTGCTTAGCTGTACTTCAGGATAATAAATGTTGTGGGGGTTTTTTGTTTGTTTTCTTTAATAGTCAGTTAACCAACCCAACTGACTTAATTAAATTAGTTGAAAAGCTACTTGGTTTGCTGCAGGAAAAGATTTTGTTACATCTGACAGTGAGCATATTTGGCTCCCACGGAGTGGGGATCTTTAAGTCTGAGTTTTTGTGGAGCCTAAGTATAATGTTTTTCCAGCAAAGATGAAGTTTTAAGCTACAAAAGCAAAAAGCTTATTAAATAAAAAGCATACAAACATGTTTATCTAGCTTTAATATCCCCAGGTAAGTACTCATTTCCATGGATACACGTAGTGTACACTCAGACTTAGCTAATGTAAGCAGCGTTCCAACCTTATGTGGAAAGCTTTGTCCTTCTACAGAAACAGGAACGGACAAATCTGTGTGAAAGCATTAGGGCAGATGAGGCAAATGAATTTCCGCTCTGGAGTGTGTAGCACTCAGATGAAGTCCAACGTCTGCTTGTTGTTGTTTTATTTTTTTCTTGCGGCACTTTCTTCTCCAACCAAGGCAAATTGGAATGAACTGTTAATTGAATTCCACTATAGACAACTCACGAGTTCTCCCAAAAAAACAATCGAAGAGTTAGGTTAAAAGAATTGTGAGGATATGTTGAGCCAAATAAATGTGGATGGAGCATGTTGTCAGAAGCCTTAGATCTTTATGTATCCTTGAATGAAATTCAATTTATTCTTAGCCATTTTTAAACATTTTATTAAACAATTTATCATGTATATAAATGTATCCCCATTGAATAATTTTCTTTCTCTCTTGCTCTCTCTCTATCTGTCTCGCCTCTCCCCTCTTTATCATGTGCTCCTTCCCTTTCTTCTCTCTCTGGCTCCCTCTACAGGCTGCTGCTGGAGCTGCTGGAGCTTCTGTTCGACAAGTTCAAGGCGGTTGCTCAGGCCCATAGCGTTGTGCTGACCCACCTGCAGCAGATCGCGGTGCAGTGTCCAGCAGGCGCCCATGAAGAAGGCATCAAACTCTATGAGCAGGCCGATGTCTCTGCTAAGATCCAGACAGTGCTGCAGGTCAGAAAAGTCAAGGAGGTCATGTTTTCTATAAGATCACTCTACTATGGTGGATATCTGGTTTCTACGGTATGATGTTCTGGTTGTGGATGTTTTTTAATGACTTCTGCCTGCACGCACATGAAAAACAAGGCAGTTAAAAGAATAATTAATACCTAGAGATGAAATAAAAATCTGAGGGAGGAAATTGCATAATGTCAGGCAAAGTTTTCCTGACTTTTCTATGCAGTAGATTATAATAGAATTATCCTTCTGAGTAAAATGTGGTGTAGTCTCTGAAGGAAGCCTCGTAAGAAGTATGGTATTACTCTGACTCTTACCTTTGCTGCTTTAAACGAAGACGATTTTCCAGTACTGCACCTTTTAAAGATGTTGTCTTGTTGAGCTGTCCTTCATCATACACTGATATAAAAGGTAAATGAACCAGGAGAATAGGGAATGTGATGGATGGCTTTTCTCTCCCTTAATGAGAATTTGTGAGAGATAAAGACAGTGGAGTATTCACACAAGGTTCCTGCTTCATGCTCGCATTTGATTGGCTGAGGGGATGAGCAGCTAGTGTGCCGACCCATGGTGAATCTATGGCAGTCTTTGCTCTCAAAGCGGTCAAAACAAATCAGAATGAACGGATTAATAGATATACAATTTAGGATGGAAGGTGAAGCAGATTTTCTTGGAGGACTAAGAATTCTCTTCCCTATTTAATTTAACCTGTTCCTGCCTTGTGTCTTCTGCTAATTTGATTTTCTTCCACATGACATATGTGACATACGTTCTGGTATATGACTATATGTGTGTTTCTGGGGGGTGTCATTGTGCAATGGCATGTACTGCAATAGTGCAGCATTCCCATTCCCCAGCATACGATCACAGCCAGCTCCCATTTGCCAGGAGGCCCCGCTCGCCTCTCCGTCTGCGATGTGAGATAATGTAATCTCTTGATTAGAATACTCATTACGTGAAATGAGGTTTTCTTATTCATTCACTCGTGTTATTATTTCCTGACCAATTGTACATATGAGGGCTCTTGATCTAGCCCCCCCCCCCCCCCGTCTTGCCATTTCTCTCATCTCTTGTTTGTTTTTTCATTCTTACTTTCCCCCCTCTTCATTTCCATTTCCCTTCCTTCTTCGGCATCATTCCTGCTGCCTCTGTATTACACCCTCAATTTCCCAATACCGTTTGTATACCCCTTGCGTCTGTTGTAATTTCCTTCTTAATCTCATTATCTTGTCTTGCTTTCCTTTTCTCTCACGGCTCCCATCCACCCTCTTCGTTTAGCCCACTCTGTCCCAGAGAGTAGCATATCAGCAATAAGAGAAATTTCATTTCTACTGCTGCCTGGCACCGTGACTCAAGTCAAGTTTATTTGATGCTGAGCCAGTTCTTATCTCGCATCTTTGTACGCCCATTGAGGGCGGGCACCCGGGCAGCTCTGGTCAAAATTCGGCTGCTTTGTTTGCCTGCTATCATGAGGATTTACAATTTGAATTGCTGCCCTTGTTAAATTTCAAACATTAGTTCAGTTATGCCTCCAAAGCGCTCAGTTTCAAAGTGATAACTGATATGAAGGTGTGAGCAACACACAGGGTTTGTTTTTTTTTACCGTTAGATCATTTGACTCTGCTCATCTTGCACTCGTACTTATGCTGGTTTAAGTCTTTGAAGAAGAAGAAGTGGGGAAACCGTGTCTACCTTTTCACGTGACATACCAGCAGAGGGAAGGCCTTGGCAGGGAAACTCTGTTTGTCCATTTGTGACTGGACTGAGAATGAAGAGCAGGTAAATGAAGTTCAATGTGATGTTGAGAAACACTGGAGATGCTTCTGCCAGCTATTAATTTCACTGTGGAGATATTGATTTAAAACATTTTAGGCTGGCAGATGCTAAACTGAGGGTTTCAATGCCACCTTGCAATTTTTGTCCAAGTGTCTCTCAGTACAAAGAATATGAGTATATCTATTGATTGTTCACATAATTATTCAATTTGCATTTCTAAGTGTACACCTCCACATTCCTTTGCTATTTTTTTTAATCTCTATCTGCGATTATTCTTTTTTTCTTTTCCCATAAGAAACGCTTCTGTGCTTCAAAGCAGTCTGTTCTATCAAAAATAATCCGCAAGACAGGATTTTGTGTGTTTCCATAAATGTTTAATGTGATTTTTCCCACCTTCAAAAAATACTTAATAGTAGACTCACACAGTTAAGACTGACAGAATTCATGCAGTGTTCTTTGGCATTTGAGTGTTGTCGAAACAATATCAGATGCCAAACCACAAAAATCTGCAAGTTTCTTTTGAATCATTAATGAGAATTCAGTCAAAATACGCCTAATTAGGTGCCATAGTTCATGAAAGATTACAATTCATAAATTCTATGCATTCCTCATTAAGACCACCCAAAGGACCTGTTCAATGTAAATGTGCTCAGTGTCTCTCGCTACTGATGCCCATCACCCTTTGACCTTGGCAGCCGTTTTGTTGTGAAGTGTGCGCGTTTGTTAATTAGCTCGCCATTTGCGCATTATGCAAAGATTTGTGACCAGCCGTTCTCTTGCCATGTCCGAGTGTGTGACCTGAGTGCAAATGATACTTTTAATGAGGAGCTCCCTCCCTTTATTTGAGGCTGGTGTTAAAAAAGAAAAGAAAAGAAATGTGGACAAAGTCCAACCATCTCCCTTATGAAGATAGATCTTCTTCTCATCGGTGAAGACAAACATTTGTGTTTGAATATTTTCTATGGTAGTGAGAAACAAAAATAGAAGAGGTTACAAAATACAGCTGAGTTTTTTAAATGTGGTATCTCAATAAAAAGTACAATTTTAAAAGCAATGCTTGATAAAACTGGCTATTAATGACCTGTAACTTTTCCAAATACACGACACACCATAAGACAAAGTCCTCTCTCTCTCTCTTTGGTACTACCAATTTCCTGGACTTTTGGGTATCTTTTAACACATTTCCTTTATCCATTTCTAACAGAAACATCTAATATCCTTTACCATTTTTTATGTACTGTCAGTCTCATCTCTGCACCTTTCTTATTTATTCAGAGAAAGTGCTCGTACCTTAATCTAAATCTTTCTCCTAAAAATGAATAATTTCATTGCAGTAAAAAAGTCTAGACTGAATAGGGATGTTATGTTTGAATAAAAAACCCCCCATAAAATCGCAAGAATTTAATTTCAAGGAAGACAACAATTTATTTTAATTAGTTATGAAGCACAAACATTGTCATCCTATTCTCATCCAACATTTTAATTTTGTGTCTCATTTATTCTTCCCTTCAAAGAGTCACATTTAAGGTAGGGTTAAATCTGCTTCATTTTCTACTTTGCCACTCCGTTACAAGGCAGCGATTTTTCTTGCCCTTGTGACTTATTCACTGCTGGTTTCACTATTTCATCAATACCCATATTCTTGAAATTAGTCCCATTAATCAATGTGAGGAACTGTTTTATTTGTCCTCCTTTGTACAAGTTTAAATCATAGGATAATAATACAGTATAACAAACATTTCGTCTCCAAAGAGGCCCGACGACCAGAAGGTCATTTCGATGAAGAAAAAAAAAAGCATCAGGAGCAAGAATGTGCAATTCTTCTTTTCTATTTCAAAGGCTGCATCCTGTGTTCAGCTGTCTGGCGTGATGAGGACATAGCAAGGACACGGACAAAAGTAAAAGAAGCGTCATTGAACATGCAGGCACTGCTTGCTTTCCTCCATCGACAAGATGGCCTTCGAATTTCAGCTGAATGTTGGAGCTGCCATTGGATAGCGGTGGTTCAATTCTGCTGGAGTAGCTGTTGTGATTGGAGTTTCAGAAATACAATTAAAACAGAACTCTTTCTGTGGCAGCCAAGGACACTCTGGGCTTCAACTTCAAACCATCAGCAAGAGATGTCACTCAATACATTTTGTGACAAAACACCAGCGCTGGGATTTAGTGTGGATACAAGTGATTTCAATAAAGCCTTGAGAGAGAAATAATTTGTGAAGAGTGTTCTCTCGGCTGCTTTCGACATGTTTTTAAAAGAACGTTGGGTGAAAATGAAGTGATATTTATTTTTAATTTTAGCCAATCGACTCGAGTTTATTGACTGGCAAGGGGGTCACCTGCAAAGCTTTGAGTGATGTTCTCTTAATTGCTCTGATTTGTTGGTTGTTATGGCCTTGATGTATAGGACTGAGAATGAGAGTATACTTTCTCAGAGCACAGATGGAGTGACATCAAGCTTGTAGTGCTCTTAGTGAATCACAAAAAGCAGGAGCTCTTTCCTCAGCATTCAGCCCGGTGGAATGATTTACACTTGAGCCTAGACCCGAGCCGCTCAAGTGTCGAACGAGGTTGTGAGGTTGATGTAATTACATTGAATAGTTGTGTTGTGATTGTCAGGGTGGCCTTTGAGAGACTTGAGTTTTTTTGCACATGTGCCTCAGTTACACACATGAGGACTAAAAAAATGCTGTCGCTCTCAAAGAGATGTCAAGTCAGTGTCAGTATCTGGAGAGAAGAGTCGATTTCCACAGCTTACATTTTCATTCCCGTGTCTCACACATTTACACTTGACTATTGATTTTTCATGAAATCAGTCAGCTCATTTCCTTTTCTATCAACTCCTTTGGAACCTTTTAGTAGAAGGTAGAGTGGAGGCTTACTGAACTAACTAAAATGGAGATGAAGAGAAGTATTCAAATGAGGTATTTAGACGTTTAAAAGATGGATTTTCAACTTGAACAGTTAAGAAAAAGTGGGAAAAGAAGAGTATGTCTCCAACATGTTTCCAATTTACTATCAAATCAATGTCACTTAGAGCCTCAGTGTGTTTTACACATAGAATCAGAATCAATTTACATAATTAGCGTGAATTCGCATTTGTCATCATGCAATAGCACAATCAGTTTTGTTGGACGTGATCAGTGCTGCTAAATAAGAACCATCTCACATTTGCAGTGGGCCTCTTGAGGATGGTACTGCACACAATCATGGACTAATGAATTGAGTTTGTTTTAATTCCCTGGGGGATCAAGATTGTTTGTGTTGCTATGGACACAGTCTATGAGGCACTTCTTACTCGCATTAGTCTTTAGATCTCAGTTGTCTCTTACTTCTCAAAACTGTCCCAGCTTTCCACCCTGTTTGACTTCCTTTTTGTCACCATAACGGTTTTTTTTCTCCAATTCCTTGTTTTTAATCAAATCCCTTTGACTAAGTTTTAAGTCTTTTTTTTTTTAAATTTCCAATTTTTGTCACTTTCACTCACAGTCTAAGCAGTTAGCACAGGTGACAGTAACAGGAGCCAACCCTTTTACTCATTTGAGAAATGGATATTTTAATGAGATTCCATATGCTTGACTTTGGTAAGAGGGGGCAGAAATGTCGGGAAAATAAATTTTTCATTGTATGGAAACCAGTATTAGACATCCAGGTCTCTTGACTAATTGTTATATGAGTGATTAACAGGGTGGGAAATCTCCCAGAGACAGTCTCTTCTTAGCTTTTTCAATTCTCCACAACTTCTTTTCCCTTCTTTCCCCCCTTCTGTGTTACCCCCTGCCTCCCATTCCTCTCATCCTCTGTCTTTCTCTCTGTCCTAGCCATCCAGTTAATTGCTTCCAAAGTTCAATCTGTCTCTGGGCTAATGCAATTTAAGTAGGGTCGAAGCCCCTTTATCAGCCCAGTGCTGGCATTTCATTAAGTCAACTTGGGCATTAGCTTGCAAGCTAGTGAGGGGTTTCGGTCCATCAGCTCATCATTAGTAATTAATACACTGATAGAATTAGCTGCAGCATGAGGCTAGTGACAAGTGGACCTGGTGTTTCCAGTTGGAGAGGTCGTGTAATGTGATGATGTTGGCAAGTAATTATGAGTGGTAGATTAGTGTGTTGAAAATAATAAAGGAACCAGTTTACTTTTAAGCAGAATGAAGTCCACATTGAATTTAAGTAATTGGCATGGAGGCAGACCAAAGAAAGAGTTCAGTCAAGAGGAAGCCTTGATTCACTATTGCTAAACTCAATAAATGCCATTTTTGTATGGTTTCTTTCTCAGTCATGTGCTACTGTTTTAAAACAGATGCTAGCATGTTAAGGCTTCCCCTTACCAGGATGGGGGGATGATCTCCGCAGCGTTAATCACATCATTACGGTCAGGATGGATCTCCATCTGCCTGGCCATTATTCGTGTCCCATTCTGGGCTGACCCACACGGTGTTCCGGAATTAGACACACATGGGCTCAATGGCCTTCTAAATTATGAAGCTATTAGATATGGGAGGTTATTTTAGAACATATGTATTCACATATATAAATAGAGAGAGAGAGAGTCGAATGAAGACGCGGAAGACAAAAAGTGGATGATGGGCAAATGTGGATTGAGAAACAGATAGGAAATAGAAATAAGAGGAATGAAAGAGTTTGAAAAATGCCTGGCCACATTTTGAATGCGCCTGCCCTCAGCTATTGTTAGAACTTGATAAGATTTTCATGAAGCCCAGTAGACATTGATGAATTTCACCATGGATCATGCAGACAGTTGGGGGGAAATGGAGATGTAGAATTTTTATAGCATGCCAGTGGACACTCTCGTGTCTTAAAGTTTGGATATGTATATACAGTATATCTTTCAAGACTGGTTTCACAGATGGTGTGTTGTCATAATTTGTGAGGCATCGTGATATAAATGTAAAACTAACGACAGGAGATGCTGACCAAAGGAAGTTTTTGGAGCATTTGTTTGTTTTACCTTTATTCCTTAGGACAACGAAAAACTAGACAGGAAAGAGGCAAGAAGTGAGACATGACAGACAGCAAAAGACCACGAGTGGGAATTGAACCCAGACTGCCACATGGTGCCATCCGTGCCCCTACAAAGACCTTGTTAATAAAAACATACATGTTTGTGTTGCTTAGGTCCTGCTTATGGAGTATCTGGATGTGAAGAACAGCCGAAACACAACAGAGCCATCGGCTCAGCTCTCCTACGCCAGCACCGGCAGTGAGTTCGCTGCCTTTTTTGCAAAGAAGAAACCACAGCGGGCGAAACAGTCACTCTTCAAGTAAGGTTCACACGCTTCTTTCACTGCTTTGTGCTTCTCTATGGGTAAGAAAAATCAAATCATACATTAGCATTGGCGTATTGCAGAAGTATAGATGTCACAAAAGAACTAAAAACTCTATGTAAGGTTACAGCTCATGTTGAAAGGCTGCATCTCATCTCAATAATTTCTTCTCTCGCGTTGTGCGTGGTGTCTTTGTGTCTTTTTCCCACTTGTTCAACCTTCTATGTGTTTTCAGGTTTGAATCATCTTCCCATGCCATCAGCATGAGTGCCTATTTGAGAGAGCAGAGACGAGAACTCTACAGCAAGAGCGGTGAATTACAAGGTGAGGAGGGAAATAGAATGATGGACTAGGGAATGGAGGGGGTGATGTGGACAACTGCTCTGCATGTAAATTCGAAGGGAATATGGGGATGGAGATGGAGAAGTGAGATGACATAGCAGAACTTGCAAAAAGGTAGTAACGTATTACTTAGTGTCTCCCAGTATGTGGGACACAAAAACAGCAGCAGGTATACAGAGTTAAGGTGTATTTTGGTGGAGGTTGAAAACAGGGAGGTTAGAGGTGTTTAAGTAGTCTAAGAAGAAAAGGACTGAGACCCTCACGCTTTTTAAATGGAGAAAAAAAATGTGGCAAAGTTCAGATAAGTAAACGAATAAAGCACCGACAGGTGGAGGTGGTTTAATGGAGGTGTTCGGTGGAGGTGGGGGGTGGGAAGGCCGAGTCGCGGGTCGAGAAGTTACACTTATGAGTGAGAAAGGTGGACAACAGGAATGTGAAGTGGGAGACAGGCATAAAAGGAGGCAGAGAGCTCGATGACTTTGCAGAACATGCCACAGGGAAGAGGCCTTGAAAAGCACACGCACACACACACACACACACACACACACACACACACACACACACACACACACAAGCTAGCAGGATGAGTGAAGCTGCACAGCTAGACCCTGGAGAGTCTGAACTATTCAACTGCTCCTTCTACTTTTCCAGCTCTCTCAATCCCTCTCTGTTTTTCTGCCGCTGACCTTGAGGTTTCAATCAGAAGTGCCTGACAGTGCTGTTTGTCTGATGCTATTCCCTTTATTTCCTACACCAAGCTACTCATTTGCATTATTGTGATAAAATACAGAGCTGGATCAAGGAAATGACAGAAAAAGTGCTCTTGATCCCATCACATGCAAAAAAAACCCTCTGACAATATCGTCATAGCTAATTATAAAGAAATTATTGAATTAATTAGATTTCTCTTGGTTTGTAACTTGAATGTACAAATGTAATAAATTCTTAAGCAAAATGAAAACAAACAGCGAGGTGCTGTTGAATCATGCATACCGTTTTCTCCACCGTTAAACAACTGAGACAATGTTAATACATGTTAGTTAATACGTTGTATGAAACATGTTATGCACGCCTCAACAAAACTCATCACAAAGTTTGACTTGCATGTTAAAATTTTAATGTACTACATAAAATGTCTAAATTAGCAGAAGTCCATTCTGCCCCCAGTCAGAATGCTCATGCATTAGCAGATCGGTAAAAATATGCAAAATGAAAAAATGAACTGCCTCAGCCCCCCTGCCTCCATTGATTAAGCGTGGATAAAGGAAAACCCCAAACGCTCTTCAAATAACAGCTCACTTTTTCCTTTTTCTTTCATCTGTCAGCACCTGAGAAAGAAAAGGTGGAGAAAATATATATTTATATATTTCTTTTTTGTGACTGGCTGAATGCCTCAGAGCATTTATAAGAAGATGAGATTTCTGTGGGCTTTCATTTCACCTGTCACAATGTGTAGCGCCGGCCACAAGCCCAGACCGGGGCCTGAATGGCTGCAGAGGGATTGAAGGAGTAAGAAATCATTTAGAAAGTGAAATAAGTCGGCTGTGATGGGGGAAGGGAGGGATGGAATGGGGGGGGGGGGTGGATAGAGGGAGGGAGGGAGACAGGGGAAGGTTAAAAGTCGTTGTTTTCATCAGGGTTCGGAGAAGAAACCATTAAGAGATTTCTGAAGGAAGGAATTAGAAAAATATGTATTGAGTCGGTGTGGAAGGGAACTTTCTCTCTCTTCAAATTAAACTTACAGTAAGGAGGGGAGGCAGAGGGAAAGATTGAGTTGATGAGTTCTGCTGGCTGTGGGATTGCTCAACACTTAATGCTTAGTCATGTGTGTCTCTTAGTCTTAGTTTTCTTTTCTCAGTGGCTTCAAGTCAATAAAGTTATTAAGTTCTTAATGCAGTTTCGGAAATAAGACTTTGAGTGTTTGCTCTAAATCCAGCTATCCACCATTAACAAAGAAAGAAGAGCTCTCATGCTCTAAATGGAGTACAAAGTCAGAACTTCACAAGTGCTTTTTTTTTTTGGATGTTTTTTTTTTTTATTCTTTGCTGCAATTTAGTTCTCTTATAAATGACACTTCTGTACACAACCTGATCGTTAAGGTAGACTCAGTGATTTTTGGGTAAATTAAGATATGATTTTCTTCTCCAAAGTCACATATCTCTAACGGGTCTGAAATGATTCTGTAATTTATGCCTCCTGAGCTTTGTAAGGGCCTGCAATATATCATTACATACATGCACACAGCCATTCAGGTGTGTATTCACATGCCTCCCATACACACGCAAACACAGTGGGGGACCTAATTGCTTGCCTTCCCTACAGAAACATGTCTGGCATGCTTCAATTAATCCAACGGCTCATCTAAAGACTCTATTAAGGCTCCATATGCAGCCACATCTGGAACACTGAACGTATGCGGCGACACCGCCAGCGAGTTCTCACACACGTAAAGGAAACCGCCGCTCTTTGTCAAAATGTTTGTTGTGTTTGCAAGGGTACTCCAGAATCACAGGGCGTCCAGATTCAATCACATTCTCAATGAATAAATTATGAAAACAACAATTTTCCAGCTATGGATGTGTTACCGTTCCCCTCCGTACTCTGCCGCATCCCTCCCGACCGGAGACTTTTACATCCTCACCCTCTGCCTTTTTATTGCTTTTCTATTGCGTGGTGGAGGCAGCAGATGACTCAGAGTGCCCCAGTGGTCATCTAGGAGGTGAAGTGTGAATATATCCCAATAACTACTGCAGCGCTGCACCGCAGCGAGTCAGCAATGCCTTTATTTATTTATTTATTTTTACACTTGGTGTTACCATTGCTCAATACATTTCAAACGATATTGCCTTGCCCCAGGCACATTTGAAGTGACAACCCCCACCGCACTTTTTTTGTGACTGCCGTACACAAAATCACTGCATGCTCGCCTCATATATTCACACGAACGAACACACACACTTTCAGACTTCCAATCCCAAGTCTCTGTCACCTTTGACCTTGCCTTCCGCACTCAAGATGTATTCGTAATCATCTCGCTTCCAAATCTATTTCACACATTCCATGTTCTTCTTTTGATATTCAAATAGACTTATTCACAGGCTGATCCAGCTAACAAAAAGAACAGTCTGCCTGAGTCCAATCTACTTACCAACAGCTTTCCCTCTGCCCACCCCTTTATATCTCATGCTCAGTGTGAGGTGGAAAACAGCCAGCGCTGTATTAATCCCTTCTTGTTTATGTATAAACGCATCATGTTCCCTTGAGGGGGGGGGGGGTGAGGAAGAAGATGAGAGTGACAGCTGAGGCTGACTAGAAGTGCTGTTCCTTGTCAAGTTGATTTGAAGATAGGGTGCAAATGGAAAAATGTCTTGTGGGAGACACGGTTGGAGGTGATGGTAGGTGGGGATATCAGGGCTGGAGACAGCAGATGTTGATAGCCATGTGTTCACAAATGTGTGTTTCTGTTTATGTGCATGTCCATGTGTGTGTGTCTGTGTGTGTGTGTGTGTTTGTAGCAGGAAATAGCAGAACCTCTGTATTCACGCCAAATGATGTGTGAGGTGGCACATGATTTACGGGCATCGGACGTGGAAAGTCAGAATAGCAAGGGTGTTACAGAAAATATGGTGGGTGGGGGTCATTAGAGGAGGTTAGAAAAAGCTCTGTCTTTTATCATTGTGGACTTTGAGAAACTTGCATTTTAAATCCTTCTTTTCAGACTTCAGGTGCAGAGATCAGATACTCTATTAGAGTTAATTCTCAAAGAATTCCCTGATAACACATATTCAAAACAGCAGAATGTCTACAATTTAAAGTATCTTAAGTATCAAATCTGTAAAAACATTAACTTTAGATAAAGTTTGACGATGAAAAATTTGGCACTTACTCTTTGATTACGTGACTGGAATGCCAAAGACACCCGCTTAGCCAAAGCGGCATGTTTCTTTTTCTTCTTTGTTGTCTTGCTAGTTCACTGACGCTCCATCGAGATGCGATGATTCACGCACTTCTATTTCCTGGAGTTACATCCTCTCCTCCGCTGCTCAGGGATTGACACTTTAATAGATTTGTGTGTGTTCTTATCCGTGGGTGACTGAACATGGAAGACTCAATAACAGATTAAAAAAGAGATAATGAACAAATTAAATCCTGTCAAAGTAATGTTCACACGGTTGTGTGTTCACAGAGACCCACCACCGATCTATTATTAATAATCTCATGGATGCTCCTCAAAGAAACGCTGTATAAAGCACATTCCCATTTTATCCCTATTGTGCTAGTTCTTTTGGATGACAAATAAAACTTAAATTTGTATTTAGGTTTACATTTCTTAAATTGACGCATCAACCTAAATCTGTGTCATATGTGCATTAAAATAAAATTATTGCTTATGTTCAGTCTTATAAACTTGTAGAAATGGACTTGCATATTTGCAACAGATTGAAATTGATAGGCAAAAAGTACACAAAGGAGGTAAAATGATGTCTGCTAACAGCTCTTATCAACTTTTTAAATGTTACTATTTTACACACATTACAGTCGCATTAGACTTTAAGACAGTAGCGCTTCTTTTATTGACTCATCCTGCAGCAAAGGGGAGAACAATAAAAGAGGAATTAACAGTTTAATAGTCGTCTATATATACAGAAGATCATCACATTCATCACTTACATTTTTAGACGCCTCCTTCAGTTGGCTGTTACAGCTAATGGTACGTTATCATAAAGCTGAGTGATGTAGAAAAGGAACACTTCACAGTGACTGATGAGGGCCCTCATACGTGTGTCCACTATTATTCTCTTTGCATGCTGAGGTATGTCATGTATGACATGCTGAATGACATGTAACCTGTTCTATACTCCAGCACGCCGCGAGTCAGGAGGAAATGACATGTTTCTTTTCTTAGTCAGGTGCCAGACCTTTATGAAACGCTTTGTTCCAGCAGTGACATCACTGATAAAATGTAGCGCGCCTCTGACAGGCTATTACTGAGAAAAGCCTTTATTTGTGTTCGACATGAAAGCAAATACAGAATAGCTCTGAATATTGTAAAAAGAAAATTTAAAAAAAGCACAAACCAGGCACACACACACACACACGCGCGCGTGTGTGCGCTGACACTGCCTCAGATGTGTTTTTTTTAGCTGGCAGTAGTTATTTTACATGCGTGTTAACTTGGGCTTATCGTGTTCAATTTGTTTGGAGATAGGTTTCAGTGAGGTTGATTGGTTAAAACAATCGAGATGGGGTTCTCCTTCACACAATCATACAACATACACACACGCAGTCTCTCTATCACACACACATACACACGCACACACAAAATGTTTGATTTACTGGATTCTCATCTGCTTTCGGACCAATGATTGAATTACAGCAGCTCTGGTGCTGAAGACTGGAACATGTGGACAGCTTGAAAACCACACTCTTAAGCTCGTACGATAATATTGTCACTTTTTCACTGTATAATACTTCAACAGGCTCCTGGCAAGGAAACTAGATTGCAGATGTATAATAATAGTAATAAAAACAATCCAGGTAATTATCAGTAATTGTTATTTAAAGACCAACATTAGATGTGCTGTCATTGACTTGTTTTTAGATCATATATTCTAAAACTTTGTGTTCACAACAGACTTGATGCTATAAAATATCTTATTGCATCCTGTTTATTTTTAATTTCATTGAACCTTTTGAGACAGAATGTGAATTATTGATTATTATCCGTGCTCAAGCTTGCGAACATCTCCTGGAATGTCTTGGTGAGAGGCTCCAAGAAACAAAATCCACCGCATTATATTTGCATTTGTCATTCGCTCAAACTATCCGTGCACCAAGGACCTTGAAAACTAAATATTTTAGCAATGAAAAGCTAATTTTCATTACCAAAACATTAAAACACAACCAGTGTCTGGAAGCTATAAGCAGAACTCAAAGCTATTTTCTTGTGACATGAAGTTTGTGACAGACGGATGTTGTGGGAAAAAATCGTGGCAGGGAGAAAAAGAAAAGGGACAGGTAGGTGGATGCAGAGGACACCGGAAATAGACCAAGGTTGTAATAGTTTACACAGCACAGATACCTAATCAGTGGAAAAGACTCGGGTGTATTTTTTCAAGCCGAGGCTAATTTTAATCAACATCGGTCCTGTCATCATTTTGCAGCTTCGACTGTCACCTGTGTGTTTACTTTTAATCTCAGACCTGATGATTGGAGGAGATGGAGGGATGAGTAAATGAAAAAAGTGGAAGAGAAACACTGAAGGAGGGAAGAAGGACATGTGGCGCTCAAAAAGACCTTGGCACCCGTAGTGCCAGCACTGGTAGCCAGACAAATAAACAACACACCCTTCTTGCTTTCCCAGCATGCAACAGGTTGTTCTAGTAGAGGAGAGATTGAGGGGGCTGTTGTCTTGATTTCCTGCTGGGTCCAATCAAAGATGTGTTGAAGAGTGTTTTTCTGGTCAATTAGTTCTCCTTGTCTTTAGGAACAGACAAAACTCACACACTGACACACATTCAGACATAATTCTTTATTGCTGACAGATTCAGAACTTTTTTTTCTAAAACCGTTGAGGATTGGAGTGAGCAGGGAGGTGTTTCTGTTGTCAAAGAAGCTGTTTGTGAAACAGTTGCAATTAAGAGATGAATATTTTCTAAAGACCAACTGAGATTTATCTCCTTTAAAAACGAGACATTGTCAACAAGGCCATTTGTAGGATTTCAAATCTTTTGGGAAACTAACTTCTCTTTAAAATGGTGGAATTGATTGTCAAGAAACATCAATAAGAACAGTTCTGCTGACTTTCATCTCCATGTGACTTTGCCACTAAACATGTTATTCACTCTTGGGTCAGGATTTTTCCCCAGTTAAAATAATTTCCCTTCCTTTTCTTTGTGTCTCTAACGGGGCATTTTGTACGTATTGTCACACCACGGCCGACAGATGTGCATTCATTAAACCCAAGACTGCCGAGCCACATTGTATGACACAGTAAGACTTTTAATAATTAATCCAACTCAATTTACTCCAGAATTTATTTATACTATTACTTATTTATGCCGTTTTCTTTCTTTGCTGATGGGCTGATGGGTAAATTTGCTCTAGTGGAAGGTGGAGCAGCAGATATCATCCCGTCAAATTAATTTTAATAATAGAAGGCCTCTCATTAAGACCCAATCAGATGTGAGGACAGTCTGAGTGGAACGGGTTGCCTGGAATCGACTGGAGAATCATAAATTATTGACAGGGGAAATCATTCTAATTAGATCAGCAGGTTTCGCATCTGTGAAAACGCAACACACTGTCTTTCTGATTCTTTCACAAGTATACACACACACACACACACACACACACACACACACACACATACTCAGTTGTGAATGCGGAATATTTCACAAATTGATCACTCCCAAACTAATTTTCATAGCATAACAGCTACAGACCAAAAAGGCCATTCAGGTTGAAAATTGGATTATTCTATATGGCAATTTCTGTTTGAACAATTTAGATTGAAAATGTGCAGCGCTGGCTAACAGCAGTGAGACCTCAATCAAGGAGAGCCATTGCCTCACTCTACTATTATAGGGTAGTGTGTACATACATACTATGGGGAGGCATTTGTTTGAGTTTTAAATTCTTTTTCACCCATCTTCTCCGTGTGCGTGTGTGTGTGTCTGATGTAATTGTGAAGAAATTGCACCAATTGTCCAGTCAGTCATTACATGTATCTGTGATTCTGTTGAACTGACACAATGACAAATGTAGTTTGGCACACCAGCTGCATATGACAGATGACAACCCTGCAGTGTCTTTAATTTTTTTGCAATTAGAACTATTATTACCTTGTATTCTATAAACTTGGACAGGATCACACACATCCACCATCAAACACTGGATCGCGAGTATTTGGACTGACTTCCCTGTTTGCCAATGTCCAAAAATGCACACACATTTACTTTGTAAATGAGGGATTATGACTGTTACTTTGCTTGTCTGTTTGGCTTTCCTCATTTCACCCACTCTGACACGCTTGCGAATGCATACAGAGATGTGCCGGTCTTAGGAGGCGCTCTGGCGTGTTAAAGAAGGCGCCACACGTTCATTCTTTTCCCCGTCTAAATCCGAGGAAGGGCCAGAATTCATCGCAGGATCAAACCCGTTTCTCATCAAACCCAGGAAAGTGTAGCTAATGCAATTTCACTAAGTCACTGGCTGACTTGATTACATGTGGGCTGAGGAGAGCATGCTAAGGCACCATGGGGGGGCTGGATGGGTGTCACTGTGTGAGTCTGTGTGAGCATATGGTTCTATAGGATTTAGGTAAAGCCATTCATTTTATGCTACTTGTGTCTTTCAGGCACAGTGCAAGCATCTGTTTGTGTGTTTGTATCGTATCATGTATACAGTATATACATTTCTGTACCTGTCTTGTTGTGCCTCATTAATCCATAAATGTTATTATGGATTAAAGTTGTGCGTCACATCTCCTTAGGTGTGTGTTTTGTGAACTTGAGCAGCCATCCTCAGGGGGGATTTGAGACAGCTTTGGCCACATTAGAATGTGTCACTTCTTCCTTCACAGCTTTCAATCGCTATCCTACCAGCTGCCACACCCCCTCCCACTAATCCTGGATCAGACCACACACCAAGGGACCCTGAATTCACAGACCCCTGTCGGAATAGAGCTAACAAACAGTCAGGCACACACATGCAAACACACAGGTTTGCGCAAGACAAAGTGGCACCTATGCGAGGAGATGGCTGGCACCAGTTTTGTGGCATTCTGACCCTGAAACCAGAGGCACCCTGTCACGTCTAGACAACTCTGAGGGATTGCATGCATATTAATGCAACCTGGTTAATATTCATCAGTGCTATGCCCTGTTGGCAGCTGGTTCCAGACCACATGGATCAATGAGGTCTCTCCCTCGCTCCTTTGTCTGACACGGATGCAGATGTTTAGAGCATGAAATTAAATTGGTCACTGTCATTGGGAATACATACATGGTTGTTAGTTTGGTGAGTGTGTGTGCGCACGTGTGTGTGTGTCTGTGTATGTGTAGTTGTCAGTTAGATATAACTCTTGGAGAAGACAAGTGACTATAACTTTTCTGGAGTGTGCAACGTGTCGATGTAATTCACGGGGACCTGAGCGTTTTGCAAGTTAAAGACGACGAGACAAAAGTTTAGCCAGCTCTTTCTAAGCAGACAATCAATATAAAGGAGAGACACAGAAATGTGAGGGAGGGAGTGAGAGAGAGTGAGGGTGAGCAAGAGAGTGTGTTGGTAGCAGCTTTGTTTAGGAGCCTGTAATTGAGTCTTAATTGAATTGGCACCAAAGGAAGGAGGAACGGATGGAGAGATTGAGAAAGAGAGAGATGAGAGTATTGGGCCTCATCTCTGTCTCCACTTAGCGACGCGGATGTGGGCTCACCGTGGAGACGGATTTCATGGCGACAGATCAGAATCAGAAACCCTTGATTTGAAAGTTTTGGAAGAAATGAAAGCCTTCTGTGTCATTTTAATGTAAATACAGAGAGTGTTTCCTCCAGTGCTTCAAATGAAACTTGTTCCATTAGAAATGCATTATGGAACAGCGGCACAGGGAACAATGGGTTGATATGCATTTGAATGCGATGCTAGGCCGAATGTGCAGGTAAAGCAGAACGGGCTTTGGCGTTACGGCGAAGCGTCTTTTGTGTTTTATCACAGGAGCTTTGCAAAGTCGCATTGGACATGGAAATGAAAGAGAAGAAAACAGCTCAGCGAGGCTTTGCAGGAGAGTGAGATCTCAGGATTTTCAGAATAGATACACAGATGCAAACACTACCCTTTGCTCATTTCAGAGAACACAGGATCACCGTCCTCAAATCTTGCACAGAAAAGTGTTATCGCGCACTTAATTTCAGGTGCATCAGACTACTTTCTTTCGAATCAAGAAGAATATTTATTGCATTATCTATTTTTCCAGTTTGTATGTATTTGTATGTATGTATGTATGTATTGGTACAGAGCGTCAAGGGACTTAATCATAAACCTAAAACAAGAAATTCAAATGATTATCATTTTCTCTGCATCATAAACACATATGATAGCAGGCTTGCGTTCATGCATGATATTCTTTCTTAACCTTTCCATATGCAAACACAGTCATGAGCAGACAGTTCTGCTTTACAGTTTGCTGTATTGACAACAAGACAAAATTTCTTCTCCATCAATTATATTGATTACTTCAGGATGAGTGGAGTTAATGAGCTGCGGCGTTCTTCCTCTCCCCAATGATCTTCCCTCGTCCCTGACAACACCCCTCCCCCCTTTCTTTCTGAGAATGTTAGATGACAATGATTTTCTGATTAACCCCGTTAGCTCCAGGTTTTACCCACACAGTGACACAGGGGCACAGAGGAGTCTAAGCATGTGGGATACATTTTGAGCCGTGGCAGAAAGCTGTGCTGATTGAGTGATGTGTTAATTAGAGCTGAAAGTGTGATCTTGTAATGATTAAATATTTGTATTGTTTTCAGCAATACTTGGACCTCTGTTTTGACATCTGCTCTTGTCCCATTTGTTCTAGGTGGTGCCGATGACAACCTGATTGAAGGTGGAGAAATGAAATTTGTGTGTAAACCGGGAGCTAGGAACATCACCGTGATCTTTCAGCCTCTTCTCAGGTACCGAACTGAGTGATGATGGACTCACATCCAGCAAAAATCACATTGGTTTCAAGATGTCTTTCAAGTTTACAAGATGTATAAAACAGCAATTGAGCTTACATTCCCTTAAGGTGAAATCAGACTTTCCTTACACTGTAAATTGTGTGAATAACAACATTGCACTCTACTGTGGGCTTCTTTAACACCATATTTCTTCTGATGTCCACCAACAGGCTTGGATTAGATTAGAGTTAAGCTTATGAACAACGGGACCTGGAGTCTTTACTGGAACAGGCTGATTCCATTAATTTTCAGAGGTACATGTGTGAAAGGCCCCTCTGGTGTCACACTGGTTAGTAAGAGAGGGATGGACAAGACTCTCAAGATATATGACAGCCGGGACATGACTCAATACCAGTAAAACATAACCTAATTATGTTCCATGGCCTCTTAGTGACCGTCTATTGATTTAGAGCTTTTTAATGTGTAGTATGGTATCGTAAATCAAATATGACGTAATACTTTGTACTCTCAGCTCGAAAAACATTTTTTTGTTACCATCCAGGAATGGGGATTGTCTCCCACCCTGGCTTTTATTTCCCATTAAATTTGAGTATTGTGAGGGTTGCCTTTGCAATAATGCTCTGTATGTCTGGTCGTTTTCTATATAGCAATGTGGTCCCAAGCGAGTAGTGTAAATCTAATACTGAAGCAGTTTAATTGAATTGGCCTCCAGGCAGTGATGCATTACCTTCAAGGATCCATTAAACATAGAGTTTCCTACTTCTACGGGTGAATACTTTTGCAATTTTGAAATCATGTGGCACATTTTTATCATGCGCAGAATAAGTGTCTTTTTTCCACAAACACTGAATATACTCCTCAAACTTAAACAAAGCTTGCAGGTTAACAAGTGTTTTGACTCTAATGCATCTTTCCTACTTAGCCAGTCGAGAACATCAGGCAGACCGTCTTGTCAGGACTGTTTTACAGTGGTCGTGTCACATCCCCTTAAACTTAAGCTGCATTAAAAAAGGAACTTTTTATTTGTTTGATTATTGCTTTTGTGAAAACACAAGACTGGTATCAGATAGCAGGTACTCTGTGAATGTTTTATTAGGAATGCTATAACGTCTTTGCATTTATGTCTCTTTACCGATTCAACAGTTCGTCTTCCCTGTTACATATTTTACGTCTCACTCTGACGCACACCCATGGTGGCATTGCTCCCCTGTTCTCTGTGGGTCTGGCCAAGCGTTTGTCTGAACAAATGACCGAAAGTAAAATGCCTACTAGCTTTCTGCCAGCCTTTCCCGTGTCGTTTGTAATGGTTCATATCAATCACACCAAAGTGGCGTGAGCATGAGGCCCTGTCTTCTTCTTCTGCCTTACCATCCTGCCTTCTCCAGACTTCTAGGGCCAATGGAGCAGTGTTTGTTACATATGGGTTTTGAATGACAAAGCTCTGGCATGCCACTGATGGATCACTACATCTCCTGCACCTAGCCATGGCAGTTTTAATGACAAAAACAGTTGGGGTGGGGTTGCTGCACTGAAATCGGTGCAGTGTGTGGCCATAAAAGACAACAGCATCCTCATGTTTGTGATATACTTGATTGAATATTGCCTTAAAAACCATTTATACTTTTATTTTCCATCTTGAGGCCTCTGTTCAGCTATCTTTGGATGGATTTAGGTTATCCAGGACTCAAGAGAGAGTTAATTCAAGAGAACCTGATTAGAATGTGTCAAGAGCCCACATAATGACAAATCTGAACACTTAGAGAGCTTTAACCCTTTTTCCATTATTTGGAATTTATGCAAATGAAATAATATGGCTAAGATTCTTATTTCCGTCCTACTTGTGTCATTACATTTTAAGTTTTGCCTCACTGAATATCACGCTGTGTTGTCACACAAAGGTTATTTATCATATTAAGTCATAACAAGTCATTTTTAAATTGGCTGCACGTGGTTCAGTTGTTTCCACATTTGATGTGTGTGTTATTAAGAACTTATTCGATGTGCAGCCAAAGAAACCCAGACTTGGAAAGATAGGCCAGCTGATAAAACAGTCTTGATAAAGCATTTGATAAAATGTATATTGATATCAGTGATAATGGTGCAGTTAAAGTGAAGACTCTATCACGTTGCTAGATTAAAACCTTCAAGTGTCAGTGTTCTGCTTCTTTGCTTTTGTTCTTCTGTTGTCGCTTTCCTGACACAGGAATCAGGATTATGGAGTCAACAATGACAACGCTCATTATCTGTAAGTCCAACAAATGCGAGACAGCATAATCGATTTTGCAAACACCTGTTCAACAACCAGAATACAAATTTGCAGAGACGCGTCTTCGGCCATTCGGCCCACATCGTCCGGGCAGCGCCAATTTGCTTCACATTGCTAAAGGCAGCTTGTTATTCTAAAGTGCTGAAAGTCCTTCAATGCTATGGAGGACACCAACGTTATTTCTACATTACCTCATGTGATGAGGGTGTCATTTGTTGTGGGGCAATAAAGGTATTGTTAAAGTTCTCACATTCAGTTTACATGTGATTTGTTGACTTGGAAAAGACCTAGTTTTTTCTACAGTACTCTCGTAGAAGGTTAAATAAGGATTACTGAAGAAATATGAGGTGTCAGCACCATTCCCATGAAAGCTATCAAAATTATCACGTCTGAAGAGAGAGCTGAATCTAAGTGTAATGAGTCGAGTGGATTTGTGCATGGGTTTCATCGAAGTTGATGCGTGTCACCTATTTTGTTTTTGACAGAATTTCAAGAAGCAGCCAAAGAGTGAAAAGTGAATCGAATTGCACATTTGCATTTCTGATCCAGAATATGTTGGAGGGATTACATAGCCCACATGGTCTTGGACTTTCCCCCTAGAGAATGTAGCAAGGCAGAAGGACATCTGGGCTACCTTCGTTAGCCTGCTGCCATTACAATCTAGCCTGGCCAGATGCCAGAGAATTGATGGGAGTATCATGAGGAGGGAATTACTGTGGAAAGGATTCTTATAATGTATTCACTGCTGATGTTTGCCTCCCTTCTATATTTATATCCCTCAAGGGAATGGGCCTTTCTGAAACAATTACAAAAGTATGTACACGAATTTCCCTTACACTTGTACTCCATAGTGTTAGGTAGGCACACTTATTGTTGTCTTCTCATATTGAAAAATTCTTCCCACACACACGTTGTTATCTTAGGGATATGTCAGAACTTAAAATTTAAGTCTTGAAATTGAAAACTGCACTCGTACAATATGGATGAGACATGGGGGAGTGTATGTGCATGTACTTTGACTTGTTGGGTCTCCTACTGACATTTTAGGTGGTATTTGTACGCTTTTCTCCAAACACGGTTGGCATTTTGAAATCTTCAGTGGGTCCCTAATCTTCAGGATGGCCAGGAATGGCTGACATGTTGATGTCAGTTGTTGTTTCTAAATGTTTTCATGACCAATAAGTCTCAAAGCCATGTGGATGTGCATGTTAGGGTAAGGGTTAGTGCATCTTTTGGCTGTGTTATCCCAAGGCAGAGAAAGCCTTGAATCTTCTTGCGTGTGTCTTTGGAGAATATCAGAAAGACAGGTCTACTAGATTGATCACTTTCCTACCATTCCGTGACAGCATGTGTCTTCAAATGCACATACATTAGCTTTTTAAAAAGTACTGTTGTTGCATGCACAGTTGATTTCACTGCTTCTTCTCACTGTGTCCACAGTCGAATGAAAGAGTGGGAGGGAGAGGAAAGTGTCAGAAGGTTGGAGACTGACAGAGTGCTTGGGGGAAACTGAGAAGGAAGGACAATGTAGCAAATGATGAAAGGAATGAGGAGTGGATAGAAAGCCAGATGACAGAAAAAGGACAGAAGGGCTCTGTCTCCCACTGCTGTAGCCCGTGGTATAAAAGAAACACACCACGATTCTGCACTAATATCACACTCTCATTAGCCCGTGGTTTCAGCAGCACACACAGATCAAGTCAAACAGACAGAGGAAGGGCTAGAGGTGTAATTGAGCACCTTTTTAAAAGTAGAATTTAAAAATATTTTACATGTTTTTTAGCTGCAACTTGCTCTGTTGATTTTTCATGACATCCAAGGACATGGCTTTTTCTTAAATTCTTCCTGTGACATTATGCTCTGCTGTGCTGAATTACATTACTGTAAGAAAACCTACAAATGTCAGCTCATTGCGAATCATTAAAAATGATTCGCAAACACATGGCCAGCATTAAAGATCATTATGGTGATTTTGTGGTGTGATTGTTTTGTTCTCTTCGTAGATGTGATACGCAATTATATTATATTGTCAGCAGTCTGTTGAAATGTGTTTATCAAGTGTGAAACAAATGCCTGATTAGTCAGCATAGCATAGCAGTGAGATTTTTCAAGCCTGAGAAGCAGGAAGTTGTAATGATGTCCTACTCGCATGTATGCTGTTCCATATTTCATTGTTTACTACTAGAGAGCAGACAGAAAAACAAATTTGATTATCACTTCCTTTGTCAGAGTAGTACTGAAGAAGTCACTGTCCATATGTTTTCAACTGCAACATGGGTAATGGCACCCATTACTCTGCTATTTATGATCCATAATTCCCGTATTTATACAGTACTTGATGATATTGGTTCACTTGGCAGTGTATTAGCCACATTCCCAGTGAGAAACAACAAACTAAAGCTGAAGATCAAAA
The DNA here is from genome assembly GCF_040054535.1 of Antennarius striatus. NCBI lineage: Eukaryota > Metazoa > Chordata > Actinopteri > Lophiiformes > Antennariidae > Antennarius > Antennarius striatus. The sequence continues at coordinate 5,030,246 of NC_090797.1, forward strand.
TTATTGGCATCCCAGAAATAAATGTTGGAGTAAAATACTTATTGTTTAGACATTCTCATTGCCAGGACTGGAATCTGAAGTTGTCTTGCATTCCGTTTACATTGATAGAAGCTGGCAATGACTCATATATTTTGTAGTTTTACCTTAACCTTCATTTAGTAAGGTAATATTTTCAGAATCACAGGTAACAGTTACGTTTTCCTTCAACAATAAGGTCTGCAGTCCACCTCAAAGACGTGTCCGCCTATAAGTTATTAAAATACCACTTAGACAGCCTGTCTTAATCGCACATACATCCATGTACCGCTTTGTACTTCCAGTCTTCTTAATCCTTTCTCACATTCAGCAGGTTATTCCTTCAGTAAATAGCACCCATCCTGTCTCTAATGCTTTCTCACTGTTATCCACACCCATTAAAAACTGGGATTTAAATGAAGAGAGGATTTTACACCATAAAGGTCAAAGAGAGAAAGAGACAAAGATGGTACAAGAAAGCAGCCAACAACAGAGAGAAGAGAGCAGATGGGAGGCAATAAAAAAAAAAACACAAAGGAAAAGATGAGGAAAGAAACAGACAGGTGGAGAGTCCTAAGAAGACCAAAGGAATTTAAGGGCCTTTACATTGCATGTAAGCTGGGTGGTGTGTTTGACTTCATGATATCTACAGTATGTGTGCATTCACAGCCTTCATAGGACTATTACATGCTGTAATTTACGTGGCAAGTGGCAAGGATATTGACTGTCGAGTAGCAGGTCACAATTAGTTCAAATCGCTTCATTGATCAGACTCACTGACCTCCATAACATATAGATGGTTGATCTTTCAGTATGTCCTCAGTTTCTTTAGTAACATATGTCTAATTTTACTCACATGTAAAACATGTAGAACTGCCCTAACTATCAAACAGAAGTTCAGATTTTAGGTAATAGGATACGATACGATAGGTCAATACGATGCCAATTCGTCCCAGATTAGCTGTAGAAACACGCAGTGCTTGCTCCCTTAACTCTTTGTAAGTGTCTGTAAATGGTGACACAACACTATTTCATTAACAAGATGTTGTGTCTCTGTCCGGACCCACTTGTGCAGCTATTACTAAACTTAAACAAGACAAAATGTCTTGACAAGCAAAGCCCCTGGATGGCTGCACACCACGGTGAATCTGTCAGGTGCCTCTACCTGTCACTGGCTGTAGCGCTGCAGTATCTTCATTCTTTTATCTCTGATGCCCTCCTCAAAGCATAACGCACACACACATGCGCACACACACATACTCACAGGTGTAAATAATACTGCTTTTATCATTTTCCAAACGTGCAACTTCAGCCTGTTTCTGTTGAAGTGCACATTTTTTCAATCTCTTCATGTCTTAAGCAAATGCATGCACAGTGACAGATGGTCATTAAGGTCACACACACATGCACACATGACCGATAATGTACAAAAGATTACAACCTTCATTGCAGGGGACTTTTCTCTGGCTATAGAAGGTGGATAAAGTCTTTAATTGTGTTTATCCATCTCATAATGAAATCAAAATCAGTTCCTAGGAGCAACCTCTTCAACAGTCTTGGGAAGTAGACAGTCGTCAGTTGGAGCTTAAGGGGTTGTAGTTTGTCTGAACGCGCAGCGGTAGACTCCTTATGAAGTCGGCTTTGGCGGTCCTTGTGGTTTTTAGTTGCATACGGGGGGAAAAAGAATGGACACATGGAATCAATGCCTGGTTGGATTGGATGCAGATTTTGCCAGAATGCAGAGGAAACATTTATATGAATCATACAAAATGCACAAACAAAAACAAGGGTTTGTCTTTGAAGCATTTCCAGATGACCAGGTCATAATCACACAGATGTTCACACAGTCATGCTGTTCCCATCAATGTCATTCCCCCAACGGCGTCGTATTGTCTCTGATTGGCTGCTTCTTGGAAGAGATTAGATTGTATTCTTTAGAGATTTGTAGGTTTGTGTATATATCTAGGTGTATTGTGTTACAAACAATAAGTAAATGAAATGAAAGTCTTCATTTTTCGAAGGATGAATAATTCAATTAATCCTAGCATGGCTGTTGCTATGACAGGACAGACGTGGGAAGGCAGAATGCCCTTAATGCCTGTTGAATAAATGCCACAGGGAGCTGCTGCCAAAAAAGAGAATTACTGATCTGCAGTGTAGAGGTGTTTTCGACATTAGCTGCTTTTCAACTAGCTGCTGCTTTTGTTACTTTTTTCTGTAATTTCCAATATTTACTGGAACATAATCAGCTAAGCAAAGACATGCATTTTCCCTGCATTTTAACTATATAAATCTTGAAAACAATTATAATTTTTTTTTTTAAAGAACTGTTTTCTATTTCTTATCTTCTCCAGTCCTTCTCAGAACAATGTCAAGGTGAAGACATTGTCGGAGACGGGTGATTTACAGATATTCCCATGTTGCTGTCCAACACTTCTCTGTTTTCTCCTTTGAATTCAACCTCAGCTGTCTTTCCACTTTACACCATTCTATCTCTTGACAACATGAGCTGCCATTCTGTGTTACTGTCACACGAGTGAGCACCAGCCCCTACATCACAGCAGCCTTTGATTGGCTGGGCCTTTCCAGGTCGGTGAGCTGCTGCCTGATAATAACCTTGTTTGATTGCTGGAGCAGAGATGTAATTGATTGATCTGCTCGCCCTGTCTGGGGCTCGACTTCTGAAGTAGCCTACACAGATGTACGTTTGTGGAGGCGTATATATGTGTATCAGAGTTGAGGGGTGTTGGTTGAGTTATAGACAAGTGCACGTGTCCAAACATACCTCAGATGACACAAATAAACACATCTACCCACATTCAATATGGTTTATTAGAATGAATATACCCAAGATCTGTAGATGAGTGGGAGGGTTTGAACTTTATTTCCCTAACTCTGCCCAACACCCTGCGTGGGTCTCTAAACAAACCCTACCATCCAATCAAGAAGTCATTATAGACCTCATTAAAATTCTCATCTCATTCTGAAAGGGATGTTTGTGATTTCCTAATTGGTGGTTACATAAGTGAGTTTATTTTCTGATTAGTTAATTATCCTCACAGATGGATCAACTTTTCTAATCCAATAGCAACTAAGGAGAAGGGTTGCACATACTTTTCTACTGGTATCTATCCATTTGATTTGTATTTGAGTTGCATTACGTTGTCACTAACTGCGTGGCTATTCCCATAATGTCTATGTTTGGGTCATGTCGATTTTTTTTTTTTAAAAGATTGATTTTTTCACTGATTTTGTCCTCCCTTCCAAGTCAGTGACAATTGAATGTGCAACCATTGGAAAAGTCAAACTGGCAGATTGACTGAGTTCTCCTCTCCTCTCTTTCCACCAGTGTTTCAGAGATAAAACTTGTTAACGTAGATATTCGTGAGAGAAGCAACCAATTCCCATCCAAGACTTAGGAAAATTCTCAAGAAGAGGGAAAATCAATGCAGAGGTTGAACCCTCCACTTTAAAACTCCTGCAAACAAGCAGAAATGCACATGACATTTCCTGTTTTTGTGAAGTAAGTGAAGCATGCCAATTGGTCAGCTAGAAGAAGCACTTTTTGCAGTAAAATGCAACAACACTGAAGTGGCAAGTTTTCTCCTGGGGTTTATAAACGGCACAAGTATACCATGTTTACCATAGCCTCCCCTCTTTCACCCGGTGGTCCTTTCTGCAAAACCGTTGGGCTAAAGTCATTAGATTCACCCGAAATAGAGCTCACATCCACAGCAATGACGACTAGAGGGACATTTCTGCCAGAGACTCTAAGGGGGGGAATGAACAACAGAAGGGAGGTGAGGAGAGAAGGAAAAAGGCGAAAATCCATTATGTTTGATGTTAGTGTCTCACCCTGCCAGCAAATGCTGGTGGAAAAACCCTGTGAAATGACATTAGGGGTGTCTTGTAATGTGATTTCTGCTATGTGTGAATATGAGATTTCTAATGGATTTAAGCACATTAGACCAGTCTTTATCTGTAGTATTTATTCCCCCCTGGTTTCAAATGTAATTTGCTAAGTACAACGTTTCACTCACCAGCTTTCTGGCTAGGAGGGATGTGGAGGAGGATTATATTATATTTTCTCTCTTTTTTTGGGAGTGGGAGGGGCTACATAAAGATACCATGATAAATATTCCAGGCACAGCATTTGTGACAAATTGGTATATTATGAGAGAGAGATTGTTTCTGTAATATGTGCATAGGTATGCAGAGAATGAAGAGTTTCATCTGGAAGGGGTCTGTGTGCGTGCGTGTGTGTGTGTGTGTGTGTGCGTGCCTGTGTGTGTGTGCCCACGCTTGTGCATGTGTTTGAATGATGCATGTGGTGTTCACTGCAAAACATCATGATGTTATACTAATTGCCTCAAATGAGTGTCCTCTTTAAGATTTGAGTGTGTAAGGTTTATTAATAAGTGATAATAACAATTAATATTATGTGTTATTAATAATTTATAAACATTTTACTTTGTTAAAATGGTATTTTCTATAACATTTTCAATGTGTTTGATTCACCCGACGTTGATGTGAGAATCAGCTCATTCTGTCTCATGGAGCTCTTTTCTAAAACTGTGTGTATGATTCACATCAAAGATTGCAAATTATGAACACATTTACTTTCATAAATCACAATCGACTTGGTGCACACCTGAGCAGACTTCATGAAATTTCCACTTACATGAAAGCCCTATTTCACAAATTGGGTCAAATTGGATGGTCAGACTTTTTGTGAAGTTGGCATATTCTCCCAAAGTTTCCTACAAAATGTCATACCCCTTCTTTAGTGGTTACAAACAATCTATCAAGCTTTGGTACATGCTTCAGCTCTGTGGTGTGCTGAATTACATTTCTGAAAGACCTTGTGATGAATGAACAGAAGGATTTGATGCCTCGATGCTCTGACAGAGTGCCATTTCCAAAGCACTCCACAACTGTCGCATTGCTTTTGTTTAAAGACAAAGAGTTGTGTTCATCTTCAATTTTAGTGACGCCCTAATGTCTGTCCCTAACTGATTGAGGTCCCAGCGTCTCTGATTAGCGAGAACATTTACTTGCTCCTGACAGAATTTTTGCAAATTGCCTCAAATCAGTCAGCGTGGGGCACCCCGAGCTCTCTGCAGGCTTAATGAGCTAGATTAAGACGGAAGTCATTTAACCCCAGCCTGCAACACAAACAAACACAAACACACACACATGCATACACAACTACAGTCTAAATAGGAATATGTAACAAAAAAAGCTTCAGCACACACACAATATAACTACCTCACCTCCAGCCTGTACTTCAGTAGTTTGAAGATGGAACAAGGACATTATGCAAATGTCAGGTGTCAAGTGTAAATGAGATTGGAGGGATGGGAAACAGAAGTATTGAATATCACACTGACTCCCTTGGCAACTGTACCAAGGTAATGAGAGCATTCCGGGACGCAGGCTGGTGGGGAAAAAAAAAAAGAGCCTTTGTTACAGTGAGAGACAACAGAGTGAAAAAGAAAGAATGAAGATTGTTAAGAGTAAACCCATTGAGTCGAGTTGATAACACAGATAACCTTATTCAGACTGAGATTAATCATATTAGGTTGAATAAGAAATGTGGGGCTGGAGTTGTCCAGCTGTCTTTCAATCTGAATATTTTTTACAGTTTCAAAGTGAAGTCCGGGGCTGCCAGAGAGAACAAATATTTACTTGTACTATTTGAACCTCACATTCTGGTGCCAATAAAGCTAATTGAACGTCAAACAGGTGAAGTCAAGCACACCTGCAGCAAAGATTATACACACCGATTTTAAAGTACTGTAAAGATGTTTGGCAAAAAGATAAAGAGAAGTGAAATTAAATTAAGTCATTGTCAGTCCATGAAGATAACTTTTATTCAAACAACCTTGGAACATAGTCTTGAATAAATATTGATTGTAGGCCGTTTCTGAGCTGGCCTCTGCCACAAAAATTTGGCTCTGGTTTTACATACGTCTTTGTCTCTCGATTCATGTCCCTCTTTTCATCTCTGGTTCTCTGTAGTCTGTCTATAGCTGCAGGCTGTGTACTGATAATTATGACTCTTCGTGCCTAATCCTTTTTTTTCTGGTCTCTCTGACTTCTTGTTGCCCTTGTTCCCGTGACACCCCTCTGTACTTGTCTGATGGCAACAGGACATTTTCTGCTGTCCTCAGTCTTGCAAAATAACCCCAGATTTGATAGTGCTGCAATTGCCGAAACCTCAGACTGCAGTTGTGAGTTTAATAATGGATATAATCGTGGCACAAAGGTCGCATTAATGTCATTTAAATATGATCTAAAAGTTAAGTTTTCCATTTTTTTCTGATGTAGGTCTTCAAAACATTTTTACCTACAAATTGAGTCCTCGTATAGACTTTGTATGAGGCTCTGAGACAAAAATCTACACAGCAAACCTTTTGTATGATCATAACTTTATTTCTTGACACTTTTTTTCTTGAGATTCTAAGGCCTTCCTGAATTTCTCACATCAATTCTGAACAGATTCTGTCTAAGCAATTCCAACTAAATTCCAATCAGCGGGCTGTAATTTCATCTTAGATGACTGCAACACCCACGCTGTTGTTTTAAAACTAAAACGTCCGATCCAATTTTTTTTCAAATTCAGAACAGACAGTACCTTACAATCTATCCTTTTTATCAGGTAATCATATGCATGTGAACAGCTGCGAGTTTCCACTACAGTGACTCATCATACCCTTTGAGGTCCAATATGATGAGACTTGAGCAGTCTGGTGCTGGGTAATTAGCACGCTGACTGATACATATATATCTCTGACATAATTCAAAAACTGTTATTTCCTTCAATTTCCAATTTTTTTTTAAAGTAAAATTCTTGAAAATCTGTTTTTACCCCATACATTGATTGATTTGTTGTGGTTGTAATATTTCTTTTCTAATTTGGAAATTGTGCACCTTGTTTTATTATTACTCTCTCTCGCAGGCCCATTATGTGTTTCACAGAGAGATTTTAATGGGGCAGAATACAGGAAGCCCATTTTAACTACAGCTGAAAATATATTTCATGCCACATTTAATCCTTTTCTATATATTTGCCTTAGAACATGATCACATCCGTGGTCGATTAACAAATGGACAAGTCGCCCCTTTAACTCACCCCTGATCTGCATGCTGATATCACACCTTTAAGTATACTGTATGTACAGATTGTGGTGCAGGTCATCTTTATTCTTTAACATAGACCTATCCGTGCCATAGTTCTAAGGGATCAGTAGATTTTGGAAGTTTGAAAGTAAATACTGAAACTAAGCACAATTAAGCATAATGTAAATCATGAAAATAGTAATAACTGTACACTGTCTGGAGGGTGTCCTTCTCTCCCTCCTCCCTTCATCTCCTTTTGGCCATACAGTATGCCGGAAACGTTCTGTGGACTGATTCTCTATTTACCTGTATGGCCGTGTTCACGAGAAAACACACATTGCCTGAGCTCATACCTGCCACTTTTTAAAGTGAAACACACAAAGTTAAAGGTCAGTGCCTGCTCAAGGTTGTCTCTCTCCCCGGAGGGACCTTTCAAGTGGACACACAATCACACACAGAGGCCAAGACATGACACTACAACAAGCAAGCTTGGGCAGGCTATGAAAGGACCAATGAATAATTTAACCCCTAGCATCATATCCCTTCTTGGCATTCAGGTATACTGAAGGGCTCGCATGTGAAAGTCATATGTGTCTATTTGTGGGTGCATGTATCCCCCTTCATTTTGTACATGCCCTATATGCTGAAAGGTGGCTATTTCACAAGTGTAATGTGATGTGTGGAAGTATTATCAGAGCTGTGGGTGTGACAGACGCACAGCCCTAGAGCTGACTTCCTGGAATTGCATTTTGTTGGCCATCTCCAATATGAGACCTGCCACCGAACTCCCTCCAGGCCATGCAAACTGTGATTGAGGCATTTCTGTGATGTGTTGCCATCAAGGATGCATGCTTGTGCGGTTTTTCATGTTTCTATCTCCTTGTGTGTGATAAGCAATAGGTTAGTTTTTATTCCGATGAAGCGTTTTGCACAATTTTACATCTTTCGTATTTATTTTTATTCCTCAAAATAAACCTGCTGTCTCTTTCTTCTAATTCCTTCATTCCATCCTTACTCCTTCCATCTTTGCTTTGCCCCTGACTCCTAGCCTCCCTCTATCTTTTTCGTACCACTCACCTTTCCATCCATCTTAACCTTTCATGCCCACCCCCTCCCTTCTCCCTGTCAACACTGCCATGGCTTGGGTAGCCCCTCCGTGTATTACAGACCTCTCACCACTAGTTCTCTTTATGGGACTTTCTCTTTTTAAATTCAATCAGGCTTCAATGGAGCTCCCAGAGCCATTTTCAATTTACTACCTGGACGCTAAAGGATGGAAAGACCTACGCTACCAGGTCTAAATGGAATGGGAGCAGAGAGAGAGAGGGGGAGAGAGGTATGGGAGAAGGGTTGATAAGGGGGTGAGGCGTTGCATTGAAACAGTGCCATGAAGAGATAACAGCAATGTAGTGGTAAAAATAGAGAGAGGCTAGGGAATTAGGGGAAAGAGAGTGAAAGAGAAAGATGAAGAGAAAGCAAGAGTCTGGAGTGTTGGGACAAAAAAACAGAATGACAGCAGGTAAGAGAGTAAGGGCTGGAATAGAGGAATAGAGATAGAGATAAGGGCATACTGTATGGAAAGTAATTGATAGATGAACAGAATGTGATATGGGACTGCTCATCTACTAGGCTGTTTGGAGGAATGAATAGACCTTTAGACGCCTACAATGCCATGAAGTGTAAGTATAAAGTAATAAAGTAGTGTTATAAGCAAAGAAAATACATCTATAAAATGCAGATACCTCAATAGAATTTTATGATCTAACTACTTTTTTGCCTTTGTTCATTTTGAGAAAAATTAAAACCATTGCTTTTCTATAGAGCAATCCTATTGACCTTGACTTGCGTCCTTCCTTTGGAGCAACTTTTTCCTTCTTTCTCCGCTTTGAGCCAAAATAAACTCATATTTGTCTTTGCTGCCAGTGCTTTGTGCATTCTGTTAAGTGTTTTTCTCAGTTGTTTTTTTTTTTCTGGGAAAATTGAAAAGTACCTCTGCACTCAGACCTTCTGGGCCATTCATTGAACTATGACTGTCCTTCAATGGCTCTAAAAGGCAGTGTTTCCTGTCTGCGATGCCAGCTCTATTCGACTAACACGACTCGGCTTTGTTGTCACATATTTTTTTGGAGGCCATCTTCCATTGCAGGACAATCCCGCCTCATTGTCGCTCATCATCATAACCATGCTGTGCAAGTCTTTTATGATGTCATTTTCAGTGTGACACAGCAAAAGAATAAAGAATAAGAATGTAGACAAAACTCTTCTTTCAAGTATAGTCTAGTTTGAGACACTCATCATTTTACATTACCTCAGTGGCACTGATACAAAGCAAAGAAGATGTAAGGTTCCAGATGCACATACAGTATTACAGGTGAGACATTGGAATCAGGTTGAGACAAAATCAGGTAGAGCAAACCAAGATATATTACCACGCTTGGGTATTTTTTCTCTGTGTGTGTAACACTCCAAAAATGTGGACTCACACTTTTTCCTGATTTAATAATTAGCAAGTAAAACCTGTGAACATACTAACATTCCCACAGGAAGATATATGAAGGCCAAAAGAATGTTGAATTAGATTGCATGAGCTTTTCTATCTGGATGCGTTTAGGTAGATTTATCATGGTGTCCTGCATCTTAAACCTTTAATTAGGCACAGCATTTATTCAACTATTTCCTTCTGATACTGTGACAGAAATGGAAGACATGCACTTCAAATTAGTGAAAGTATGCCCAAACCTAATGAGACAATGTCAATAAAGGGTCTTTTCAATCAAAGATATTTTTTAGGGCCCAAAGCAAAATTTTAATTTCTGCACAACCTCATTCAGTTGGACTGCTTAACTTCTTTCAAACTAGACTAAACTGTGTGGAATATTAACCATGTTAAATGCTGGTTCTTGTATTATACTGTACTAGCTGTTTTTGCTTACTGGCTCAATTTGATGAAGCAGTCCCCTTCCCCTTGTTTGTTTAAATGTCACCTGTGAGAGGCCACTTAATGCCTGGATTATTAATCAGACCTGTTTTGTAAAGGGGGTGGTAAACACTTAGATACTTAAATACTAAGCAGAGTACAATCAGACCAGATATTTTGTTGCACCTGCCTCTCTGGCTAAAAACAGTGTGTCTTAGTGCGGTGGAACTAGACAATCAGTGCCTGTTATTAAGAAAATAGCTGTTTAAAGAGCCCAAGTGCTAACATACATACACACCATGGTACTTGGTATGAACAACAACATCACCTGCCTCTTATAGGCAGGTGATGTGTGCACAGAAGGGTGCAATTTAGGCCTGGTTGCCTCCCATTGTGACAATTAGGCATCTTTGCTATTCTGTGGCCTTAATTGTTCAATCTAGCCTGTGGGGGTTGTGTTCCTACAGCCCCTCTTCATTCGCAGTGAAAAATGAGAGCACAATTAAGTGCAATTAGTTGTCATTTAATGAGAATAGGAAGTGCTCATCAGAGGAAGACTGCGTCTTTGCAAAACTTTTGATTTTTTGATTTTTGCAATCTTGTGACTGATGGTGGTTGAGCAGCACTTTGTTTTGAGCTACTCAGCTATGAAGAACAGATGGATGTGAAAGTCTGAGCTTAACAGCATGTAACATTAAGACAAAGTAGGACTTTGTGTGAAGCCGTCATTGCTCATAATAACTGATCTTCAGTAACCATTTGCAGACTCATCAGCAAAGCTGTAAATCTGTCTTCTGTCCAAAAAGGTCTACATATTTACCATTTGGTTGATGGCGGAGACAGTTCATTATATATTAATACTCCAGTGGCAGGCCTTCAGAAAAGAAAAAAAGATTTGGTCCACAGAAAATTTGAAAGCTTTTGTGAATGGAAATGATCTAGCAGTGGGCAGGTTTGTACCCCTGCTGCTATGATTTCCTTGCCTTAGGCAACACACCAGGGAAGGTGTGTGTCTTTGAAACTAAGTTTTATTGGAGTGTGGGACTTCTTCCATCACTGGATAAACCCATCACACAAAAACTATTAATTAGAACATGGGCTGCATAGGATTCACTTCAGTTTTTATCATCTGTCTATAAGCAGGCCAACTAAACTAAAATACACTCCATTAACATCTTGTATTGCAGAAATAAACACCAGATCAGAAGGACACCAGACTAATGATGGCTGAGGGCTCCATGGGGCCGTTTTCAGATAAAACAATACAGGCCGCATCTGTCTTTGTGCATTGGTCCTTGGGTTTTGTACAATGCTCCCAGATATACCTCGACTACATTGCTCTCAGGGAAGAGATAGATAGTCTTGGGCAGAATTAGAGAGAGATAACGAGATGGAGGGTGGGAAGCATGCTGTAGAAAGATGGAGGAGTAGGCCAGCAGCAGCAGTGAGGTGGTGATTTGTCTTTGAGGCTCTGTGGCGTTGGTGTTGGCAGCGTCAGCTAAACAAGGCCATCTCATTTCCTGTTGTCTGCAGGAAGCAGCTGTCTGCTACCACTACTGCTGCTGCTGCTGCTGCTGCTACTACTCAGAGCCACTGGTCATCAATCTCCTCCGTTTTAATTGGTCTGCACCACACTGTGACATGCCAGCACACACACACATATACACACACACACACACACACACAGATGCATACTCACAAGCAATACACAGGCAGTGGTCGGGATAAGTGTAGTCATAAAGGTGCATGCAGGGGATTTGCGTGTTATAGTACACATCTCTTCTCACATACGTAGGCTAAACATTTCTAGCTAATGCACAGATATGCACCTGCTTACATCTGTGTAACACCCAGATAACCACTAATGAACATCAAACACATTCCCCATCACCTCTGGCTCGAGCATTTCTGCTAGCTGCTCACAATGAACATATAATACCAATTGCTCATTGCTTGTTTACCTTGTATTTTATGAATGCTAATCATTTCCCATAGTTGGTTAGGTATGTAAGCATCTTATTGTTAGTCAACATATTATAATGTGAAAAACATATTATTGCTGATTCAGAAACTTTGTTCTAAAACTCTTCTAGGACATGGTGGGAGCACCTACAGTGTTATTACGGCAATTACCAAATTTACAGATGTAAGCCTGACATTCACATACAGCATGGTTATATTTGGCCTTTTTTACAGGCGACATTTTGGACGACAAAAGCACAATTATGAGTAATAATACATATATGCAGGTATCTAATTACTTATGTGTAGTATAGTTAGATTGCAATTATGAATTCATTGGGAATACATAATATGAATTATCTCATAATGACTGTGATTCTCTGGAATATATTGTTGTCTACGAAGTGTGTTAGGTTAGAGCAGCATGACTGTCTAATGTTAACCTCGCTCTCCCAAAGAAATGTCCTGATTATAAAGCCCATTTACATTTGTAAGCATGTGGACATGGACACACACACATACACACACACACACACACACACACACGCAAAACCAAAACTGAGAGCCTTCACCATGTGTGACGCAACATCCGGGGCAAGGGTAAGGCATGAACAGCAGGAAGGCTGGCTCAGATGTAGGCAGTATGTGGGCAGACCATATGCATTTCACCAATCACTGATGAAACACACTCATATCCTTCATCACAAAGTGTTTACACGTAAGAAAAACAACACATTCACCCAGGTCTTTGTCTTTTATTTTTCTTGCTCTCTCTCTTTTAGTCTCTCTCGCTCTCTCTCTCTCTCTCGCTCTCTCTCTCTCTCTCTCTCTCTCTCTCTCTCTCACTTACACACACACACACACACACACACACACACACACACACACACACACACACACACACACACACACACACACACACACACACACACACACACACACACACAGCAACTCCAGCATAGAGTGTCTATAAATCTTCCATAGAAGCATTTGTGATTAAAAACATGAAAATTAATAAAAGAAAAGACAAGAATAATACCTTCAAGTGGTTTCGCAAGGTGCCTGTAGAAGCTAACACAGTGCCATCAAGTGGTAATGGTGGAAATTGCAAAGGGTCATGGGTCATCTGAATGAGTGTGAGTGAATGTGTGCATAGAAAAAATTAATAAACACACACCAATACAGTAAAATTACTGTATTGGAGAGTTTAATATTCTCAGGGAATCCATATTGAATGTGTAGTTTGACTCCAATTAAAAGCATTTGTTACAGCAGTGTGATCATTGGACTGAGGTCTAATGTTGGTGTGTTGAGAGATTCATAACATGTCACCATCCATTAAAATTCTCGTGTGACTTTGAAATCCTGCAGAAGTGACTGGGTAGCTCTGTGAGGAAGTATAATTGCATGTAGATAAGGGCTTTCAAGTGTCGCTGGATGTGGTGTATTGATGAAAAGACATGCGGCTGTACATTTTAAAGTGTCTCTGGGTGTGTGTGTGTGTGTGTAAGTGTGGTGTGTGTGTGCGCGTGTGTGTGAGACTGCAGCAGGCACTCTCTCCCTCCTTCTGTCTGGATTAGCAGTGGTTCAGTCCGTTCTGTCCTTGGCGTGTGACAGGTCTTTACAGAACTAGTCTTTCTCCCTGGGTGGCAAAATCAGAATTCACCATAGCTGATAGGATCGTGCCTAAGGGGAATTCTCAGAGATTTAAAAATGCTGACTCTCTAATCGATCTGAGCACACTCTTATTCTGCTGTCTTTCTTAAATCTTTGTCTTTATCCCATTTCTCTTTCAGCATCATTGCATCTCTGCTCCAGATAGAGATGGATGATGAGATCCCAGCCCTTTCCATTTAAAGAAGCATTTGTTACCTCAGGTTTAGTTCCTGGTGGGAAATGGATTCAGACCTCCTGCAAAAAATATCTTTGTCCCTGTCTGTTCACATTTTCTTTAGCTATCTTAAGAAGTCAAACTTTGCATGTCTTTCAGTCATTAGACAGCCACTGGGACGCAGTGTTTGCACTCATTAGCCAAATCCCTTTTTGGTACAAATGTATCATGCAATCCAAAAGTTGTTTTTTTCTTTTTACTTACATACACTTAGGGCATGACATCTTCAATTATACAGCTCTAGACCCATGGCCCTCACATCTGCTTTCTAATGACTGATAATTACATGCTGTCAAGTGTAATCATCTGCAGTTCCTGCTAGGAAAATACATTTGGTGTGTGATTGGTGCAGCCATGTTGGTTTCAGTGGCAGGAAGACAGGAAGCACAGAGATACCATGACTTTCCCTGCTTTTGAGTGTGGATTGGGTCTGTGGGTATTTGTCTGAGAATGCATGATGAGTTCTTGACAATGATAATTCTCAATCCAAAATTTTGGATGAGTAAAAAGAATTGACCTATCTTGGGTGCAACAGCAACTAATAATTTTTTTTGAAGTCAGTTACTGTGCTGAATATTTTTAATCAGTGGAATGGGGGAACATCATGAATAATTGTTTGGTTTAGAAAACAAATGGCAAAAAAATATTTCAAAATATACAAAACAAATTTGTTCAAAGTAGAAATTTTTTTCAGATCAATAATGCAAAAAAAAAGGTAATAAGATAGGGATGAAGTGTGTGTGTGTGTGTGTGTGTGTGTGTGTGTGTTTCTGCTGTCTCTGCAGAACCTCCACCGCATCTTAGCACCTTGTCTGGCAGCTCTGCTCTGTATGTCTGCCATACATTTATTGTGTTTCATTGTCACCTGGCAAAAAAACAAGCATTGCTAATGTCACATTGTGTCCAATTATAACAGCTGAAGATGACACAATCACTGAATTCTTGTTATGAAAGGATCGAGAGCATCCTTTGAATGACTGATTTTTTTTCTCGTGAGGTAAGGCTCTTCAAAGAATGGTATTGTATTTTATGTTTTCCCATGTGATGGCTTTTATGTAGTGTGGCATGCTGCTGAACACCTTTACCTGTTTAACAGTTCAGGCACATATATTGCACCAACATCAATACAACTTAAATATTGTTACCTGCTTTTAGAAAATTCCATTACGTTGACCTTTAAAGCACATTTCTGAAATATGCTTGACTATTTAAATTAGGTAGACTTCAACTTGTTCAAAGAGTACAAAAAAACCTCTGCAGCCAATGCAGAAGGAGCTTCATCCAGACAGGTTTATCAGCTGGGTCTTTTTCTAATGTATGATGCAGTAGCCGGGGGAGTGATGCCAATTTAGACCAGTGTAAAGTCAACCTCACATGTAGCCACGAGACGTTAAGCGAGTCAAGCTGTCATTCAATAGGTGAAGCTGCCTCACCGTATTTCTGTGTAGGTGGTTTGGCTCAGAGCTTGAGTTTCAGAAAATGGCCTTGTACTGCTGGTAAAATGGATTTTGTGAGTCATATGTAGTTGAGACAAGTTGATGGATTTTGAATTTCTGTGTGTGTGTGTGTGTGTGTGTGTGTGTGTGTGCGTGCGTGCGTGCGTGCGTGCGTGCGTGTATGTGTTAGTGTTAGTGTGTTAACTTATTTGGTGCCTTTTGTTATTACCATCATCATCTTCACCAGAAGCAGTTATTCTCTGTGCAGCGTGTCACTCCATCAGTGAGGCAGACGCTCAGATGATGTGGTTGTAATGATAATGAGATGAGAAGTAATTTCTTTCAGGATCCATTAGGAAAACTTAAAGCTCTGTGGCAGTTTGCCTCATGGTTTTAATCAATTTGCATTTCAACCAGCCTCACAATGCTACTGTATATTCTGAATCTTTTCTATGAATTGTCTCACAAAACGATCTGTTCAATGTAGGTCATCTTACTTTGTAGAGTCACACTCTACAAAGTAGAAAATTTGCAGACATGCGTTTGCGAGGGTTCGCATTGCAGGCCCCACCCATGTTTTAGCCCAGTTACCTCGGCTAAGCTTTCTTAAACACCCAAGGGCTCTGTATGCTAGCGAGACAGCCTGTGGCTCTGCTCCAGATGGTCGTCCGGATAGACAAAGCCGTTTTACTGCCTCATCCCTGCTGCATTACTCAAACGTTATCACCCCTGCCTACAAAAATCCATCTGTTCTCACATGCTAACTTGAAGATCCATCTTCTTGACACTTGTATTGAAACAATGACAATAATGACAGCAAGGGATCGATCTTGGAACAACATGATGCGCGTTTAAACTGGAAACTTTTGTCCCCAGATTGATTCGAAGAAATGAAGTTGTCAGCAAAAATGTCTTTCTGATTTTTTTTTGTTTTTTGTCTTAAGAGTTGTATTTAAGTTATTGTGTACATATTTACAGAGGAAAGCTACACTTTAAATCTGGCCATTCATTGTTTTGTAAGCCTGATTGTTTTAATGAGGCCACAGAAGAGTTTCTCCTCCTTAACTTTCTGTTGTGGTAGAGGTTCAGTGGAGATCAATGAAGGATTTAGGATAGGTTTAAGTTCCTTGCTCACCCTGTATCTCTCTTGCTCACTCTGACTCACAAGGATGCACACACCGACACTCTTACTGACTAATTGGGTACACATACTAAGCAGTGTGATCTCATTGTCAGTGATCCCTACCCGTTTGTCTATATATGTTTTTATGCGCTCTGTGTGGGATCACAAACTCACTGTTCAGATTTTAACATAGTTTTTGAGTCAGGGTTTGGATGATTTCTTCCAAGACAAATATAACTTGGCTTAAAGAAAGTATGGAACACGTAAGGCAAGAGATTTTACTCGTGGTCTTCAATGAAAACATTTAATGTTAAATATTCAAGGTTTAAAGGAAATATTCAAATGAAATCAATGCTCAAACATTGTGTGCCTTTCCATTGCCCTTGGATTGAGTTGGCTCTGTCTTCATACTCAACCAGATATAAGGGGATTTTGGTCATGTTCACTATATTTTGTTACCCTTTGCTCTCTATAATTAAGTATGGTACCACAAAAGATTTGGTAATTGCTTAAGTCTGGTCTGATTCTGTTGCGACACACTGCTGAAATGCCACAGTGATAAATAGTTGTGAATTGGCTCCTGTTCCTAAACATCAGAGTGATGGCAGTACAAATGTGTGGCCATGTTTGATGTATTACCATTGTCATATGGCCTTACTGTAATGCTTTTGTCCACGATCATTCTGTCATCATCAGTATATTTTACAGCAAGACAAAATGTTTTTTATTAGTTTACTTGAACGATACAAAACTGACTTACTAGAACTTTTAACTTACCCCAATTTAGAACCATTTACAGTCACAGGACCTTTCACATGCTGTCTGTTGTACCTTTTCACTGCAACTCTTCATCTATATTTAAGGAATTATTTATTTAAAAAGGAAAAGTTTTGTTTGAATGATTCCTGTTAAACTTCGCAATTAATCTAAGACTTAGATTCTCTCCTATGTGTGGGCGGAGATTAGGGTGAGGAAGTCTCTATGGATCACAGATCAACTACACCATTCAATCTCATGTTTGTATGGGAACACTCAAGCAGGCTTAACTGACACTAATCAATCATTCACCTTCACTGATCTATAGCTTCTGCACACACTGTACATATTTGGCGGCCTGGAAAACTGCAGTATTCTAGATATAAGGGCAGACACTTTATAAAAGCAACGCAATGGTGTCTTTTCTGATTTACAAGAGGTTTTGTTCATTTTAGCA
Source organism: Antennarius striatus (assembly GCF_040054535.1). Classification (NCBI taxonomy): domain Eukaryota; kingdom Metazoa; phylum Chordata; class Actinopteri; order Lophiiformes; family Antennariidae; genus Antennarius; species Antennarius striatus. The sequence continues at coordinate 5,047,925 of NC_090797.1, forward strand.
CTGTCTAAAGTTCATTTGTTTTCCATTTTTAAACCTTCAGGTTTTTTCTTCTTTGCAGGACTTTGATTTATTTGTGCATTTATATGTGCTGAGCGCTTGAGAAGGTAGTCGCTCTTGCATGGTTTGCCCTGTGGTGTGTGAGAGACGAGGTCAGTGACCAATGATTCTCTGACAAACGAGGTGTGCATGTGCCTCCACCAGCCCATAAATTAATGTCTGACCCTATCTGACCAAAGCACCAGCTTTCTGGGGAATTCAAAATGTGTGCACGCTTCGATCAGTTTATATCATCAACATTTTAACTCTGTTTAGGATTTACAGCAAGTTTACTATTAACAATTGTTTATTTTCACTTTATGCTGGTCTGAACACTCTTCTCTCATTCTACAAGACACATTTGAAAGTTGCTCTTTTAGATTATATTAATAAAACCAATCAGCTCCACTGGAGCATTTCTGGGTTAACTATCTTGCTCAAAGTCACCTTGAGAGTCACATAGCTTTTAAAATTACTTCCCATAATAGATCTTACACTCCCAGTCAATGTTGGACCAATTGATGCAAAATAGCTAGATTTATATTGCAAATTGATGAAACATTTTGATGTCATTCTCAGATGGTATTAAGATTTTGAATTCCCAAGGAATTTTGAAGTTTGTCTTCATTGTTCTTCACAGGTTCATTCATGAAATCGAGATGAACATGGGGTCGGGTCAGGCCAAGCAGTGCCAGCTTCGTGCCTTTCTCACCTACTACATCAATGACCTCTTCCTCAACCAGGTTAGCGAAATGACATATTGATGCTTAAACTTTTTCTTTTCCCAGAAAATACTTTTTTCAGTATTACGGTTGTATCTTTGCTACACTAGCATTACTAAACAGATCATGATGCTTAATAGCTTGAACCTGTGCTACTACCTTACATAAAAACAGTACCCAATGAAACAATTATGGGTCTCGTAGTCTTTGTAGTCATTACGCCTAAATGCTAAACTCTACCCTTCCTCTAACAAGATAACAAAATGGGAAAGTGCTGGTGTTCATTATTCTACATAATGTTCTCAGCATTACCTTAACAGAATACTTGTTCTTACCCACGTACTCTTTATTCCAGGCTGAGGGTTTTCTTCTCTTCTTTATATTGTGACATATATATACGCAAAGTGAGAGAAGACTTTCTGCATAATAAAAACCACATCTGCTCCTTTTTTCAGGTGCTGCTTGTTCGTTAACTGCTTTCGGTTTTCGAGCAAACATCATTATTATTCTCTATAATTTTGTTTGGCCCTCAGGCATTTTCAAGAAATGTCAATTATTAAGTTTCTTAAACAATGTGTTGTATCCAGACAACCATCTGGAGTTGAGCGTGTTTTATATTAGAAAGCGTTTTGAATTAAAGGGACTTTTGTTTGCACTGATGGAAGAATCATCTTCACCTTCAGGAAACTTTAAATAACACTGCTGCGCCCTGCATAGGGGAAACCTGAGCATAATATGAAGTCCCAATGCCCCAAGGATGACCAGCGCCACAGTAATTGCATTTTTAACAGAATGGATTTATTCATTCATTTGTCTGAGATAATGTCGTTAGGGTGGGTATTGCCAGAAATTACAAACAAAATAAGCTTCAATATCAACACTAACTTGATAAAATAAGAAAAGAAAATACTTCAAACTAAATAACTACCACAAAATAAGATGTTTGCAAAAAGGCCTTTTAAACCCTCAGTGTGTTTGACGTTGGAAAGTTTGAAGCAAGGTCCAAACCACGGTTCCGGTTTTTGTGGTCTTTCTTACATTTATGTCCCGTCTCTATCTATCTTTGCTTGATTTTTCCTCCTCATCTGGTTATTGATCACAGTAGCCAGCTGTAATTTGTCGTTATGATCAAGCCATCCAAACAAAAAGTGCTTTTACTCTGTAAATGAACCAGTTTTAGTCTGGCCAAGACATCCAATTGTTTCTAGACAGTTGATCTGGATCAAACTGAAAAGTCCAGGCCAGATGAGGTAGATGGGAAAGCACAACCATTGTCGTAAAAATTAAATGAATGCAAAATAATTGGAATTACTCAAACTTTTATGATGACCATTATAATATAATTCTTTCCCACTGAACTCTTAGGTGCGGACAGAAATCAACAAGGACATTGAGTCTGTGAGCAAAACAGCCGACCCTTTGAAGATCCTTGCCAGCGCAGACACCATGAAGGTCCTAGGAGTTCAGAGGCCCCTATTGCAGGTGAAGACCAACATACATGTACAGGGTCATGACATCACATTTATACTTGCATGAAGGAAGAAGTGATATCAATGACCGTAGTGTTCAATCAAGACATTTGTTAATGGAAGCGGACCGTAAACCTTACCAGAAATCTAACGGCCATTCACTGTATGGTGTCAACACCATTGTCTGTCTGAGGCTTAGAAAAAAAAAACTGTTTGTTTGGCATTGTTTTCCCTTTGTTCACGTGTTCAATGTAGAAGGGTTCTCCTGAGTAAAATCACCTTTCACTTCCCTCTTCTGTAATCGCAGTTGTTTCAGGAGCAGGAGGACACACAAACACACATTCACCCTCGCTTTTTCCACTCTCAGATCATTATAACCTCCCGCCACCTATTTCACAGGATCATAATTGCGGTTGAGATGGTGCTTGATCTTCAAGTTTATAGCCATAGTTACACACACACACACACACACACACACACACACACACACACACACACACACACACACACACACACACACACACACACACACACACACACACACACACACACACAATTGTATCCATTCTTAGGCTTGTTGTCTCTGGGAAGCAATCCTATACTGTATTTGTGATTGGTGACCTGAAAGAAAAAGGTAAATGTTTTTTTTTGGCTCAATTTCACTCCACAGTCACACTTGAGACACACACTTACACCATGACTGTGAAACTTCATGACCAAACTAGTTGCAAATGATATAGCTAAGCTCTTCTGTGCTTGTCCAAACCATTAAAAATGCTTTCTTTTGGTAACATTTTTATCTCTGTTGTCAAATATTGTGTATATTTGATGTGCGGCGCTCTACGTTGTCGGTATGGCAAAAGTGTAAGTTTCTCATGCACACATATTTTGCCCTGTCTGTGTGTGATGTGTGCATGTGTTTTTTGTCCAGCATGGTTGTCGAGGATGACAGTGTCCCATCAAGGCAGTTTGTTTGTACTGTGGGTGTTTGTGTGGCATACCTCGGATATGTGTTCATCTGCGTGTGTGTATGTGTGTGTGTTTCTGTTAGGGCTCTCCTGTCTGCATGCCTGGTCCTCTCACAGGGAGGGAGTAGCGGTGGCAGATCATTACAGAGAGATAGACCGTGGGCGTTTGGAGTTCAGCGGGGTTTGTTTACGGCTCGGGCCCCCTCCTTAATGAGGAGTGCAGCATCTTGCTAATTATGCTGCTGTGGCTAATGAGCCTTTCTGCTGATAGCGGAGGGTGCAATAAAACACTCCTTTTGTTTGAGATTTTTGCCTTGTTAATTGGGCTTATAAAAGAGCCTTCCGCTCTTCTTTTCCTGCCATTCACATTCTCAGGTCAGAACAGAATTTTTTGCATTATTTTGCTACCTGTGTGGTTTAGTTTTCTCCAATTCAAAAGTCCTCCCAGTGCTTACTTTCATACACACAATCACTTCTTCCTCAGTGTGTAGCTTTTTATGCTCGTGCCAAACAGTGCACAGAGGGTTACTGCTGTCACCTGGTCCATCCATATATAACTTATGTGGTCTAATGACATCTACTTAAAATCCACCAGGCAGAACATTGGAAGTTTTGCGAAAAACAACTCGACAAATGTCAATCAAAACAAACAAAACCAGACTAGAACCAATTAGAGCACCTGAAACAAACATAGAGAACAACAAAACAAAACATAACATAATGATGTCATCTGCACAAACATACTTGTACTTGTTTGTCACATATGCATATTTCATCATATGAAAAAAAAATCATCTTTATGATAAATAAAAGAATCCCTGAGCAATCCATCAGCATATTTCGTTACATCCTCCAAAAAATATTATTCAACAAAATGTAACAAAAATTATAAGACTTTCAAGTCCTGACAAAGACTAAAACCATAAAGAACACACACACTCTTTCACTCAGGTGCGCAGGTGTGCCTCTAACTCCAGTTGGTGAAAACACCAACTGTATCACTGCAAATGATAATTAAAGATTATTGGAACCATGCTATATAATGGTCTCTAGAGTTTCCAGTAATGGAGCAGATGTGTTTCGTGTGTGTTTTTGTGTATTTTTTGCTTCACATCTATGCAGGAGTTTGAGTTCAAGCATGTGTTCATGTGCACGTATGTACTGCGTGCACTGCTTTTAAGTGGCGCGATGCTTCCTGCACCAGGTGTTATCAGGGAGAGACACACGCCACTAGAATCAGAGCTATCATGGTTGACGAGAGCTCAATATTGCTACACCACATTAAACACTCTCTCTCATACACTTTGGCGAGAGCCACATAAGGGACACCATAGGGGAGCACATTTTATGGACGCATCTGCTCGCTGCGAGCATCGAAGCGCACATTAATGTGTGCAATAGTTTGAATTCGAGGAAGACATTAGCGTTTAGCATACGTGGTTTTTGTAGAATGTGAAGTAGAACTGAAGAGTTCAAGAGCCAAGGAGAAATATGAAAAGCAGTTGTTCTTTTCATGTTGTTGGCCTTTCAACACATATTTTCATCTGCACATTTCATCCTTACACATTTTTATGTTTTCAAATGCGTCCATTTATTTTCCCTTCATAAGTAGCTGCATTACGTGTGAAATGAATATCATTTTCCCACCCTCAACCATATCACAAGATATATGTTTACTGCTTGTATATTTTTGCTCTGCCTCACATGATAAGACCAATTATGGATAATTTTTTTTAACCTTAACTTGGGAAGTGACATATTACTGAACAAATTTATATAATTTGTGTTATTTTATCCTTTGTCCATGATATCTCACAAGTAGAACCATAATGACTTGGGGAGAACACTGCACAGGAGTCAAGATGAATACGATGCCTTAGGTTTGCTTAAGCAGCCCATAATAAGCTATACGCAACCTGGGGTTAGGTTAAAAAGTGATAAATATGTAATGTTGATATGGAGAACGATTTGCCTATCACTATGCACCAGCACTGGTAAATACTACATTGGTATCATGTGCATATATAACATAATAATGACCTGATTATGAGCCCGACACAGGCTATATGCAGTCCACTCTGAGCAGGAGATAAGGGTTGACTGGAGCAGTGTATATTTGGTGGGGAAAGGTTAACGTCCATTCATGGGTCTGTGTGATAGCACAGTCTTGGCTGATAAGTCTCTGGAGGAGTCTTGGTGTTAGAGAAAGAAGTCTTTTTTTTAAATTCTTTACATCTTACTTGATATCTTCCTTGGTCACTGGATGTCTTTCTTGCTCTCAGCCCTTCGTTTTTTGTCTTCACCCCCTTCATTTTTATTTTTCACTGTTTCTTTATGAGCTAGACTCCAAAAACACAAACAGTTGTACTATTAGCCCTAGCACCCCGATCCTATCTGTCTAGCTTTGGCGTTGCCTCTGATTGATTCATTTAATTAGAGTTAGATCAAGGAAAAGTTGGGGGGAGGAGGGAGGTGGTGGGGATAGGGAATAGAAGAAAGTAGGATGGGGTATGGTCAGTCTGTTGGATAGCACTGGAGATTGGCTCCATTAATCTTCACGCGGGCTCACCTACCGAAACACAAAATAGGCGATCACATTTCTCTGCCCAGAAGACAGCAACACGGCACCGCCTGCATGACCACTGGTGTGTGTTTGTGAGACGGTCCATTTGTTTGTTGTCTGCTTGTTCACTTCATCAGCCCAGACCACAGTAGAGCTCTAATTATATTACACATGGGTCCTCTTGTTCAGCTGAGCGTCATTCAGCTTTGTCTCACAAACATCCGAACAATAGCCACTAACTAGTCGTTTTGTTCCTGCATATATTTTGTGTCTTTGTGCAGTAATTGTTCCTGAATTTGTTGTCCATTGAGTTTTTTTGCACAAATATGCATGTTTTAGGGGTGTTTATATGCTCTTGTTACAGAGCCAGATAAAGACTGAATTTATTCAGTAGTCCTCAGCTGCCGGGATGCTCATTGTGTTGCAGATATGTTCAGCTGCCAATGCCCTGCTAATGATGTTGACCTTTTTGGATTTCATATTCACATGTAGCTTTGCAAGAGGTGGGTTGAAACAGGGATGCACACACATATACACCTGTTACTTGTGCATGCATATGTGCCCCCTCTGCATCCACCTGCAGTAACTATAATGGCATTGACCTTTTTATTTGTGATGATATGTGCAGGCAATGTTTTTTTGTTTTGTTTTGTTTTTTGCAGAATGGCTGATCACTTCTTGTTGATTGGTTCCCTGCTTGCCACCTCCCCTCCCTATCGCACACCCACACAACTGTGGAGATTACAGGGTGAAGAAGCGGGGGCTTCTCTTCATTAAGGAGATTGTCAGCACACTGCTCCCATCCCAACAAACAGTGCAATCACAACACAATGCACCTGTTAGCTGCATCAGCCCCACACTGTGATTGGGACACAAGTGTGAGTGGGAGGATGGAGGGCATTAGGACGGGTTTATACACACAAATGCACACATGCACTTCCTCCACATACCACAAAATTTAGATAACACTAAAAGCCATTCAGTGGATTATAAGTAAAAAGAAAATCTCTGTGAAACTGCACAACACCTATTTTAATTCTAGCAAAGAAAGCCTGCTCACAGTCAATAATATAAATGCTCTCCCACTTAGTCCAAATAGGTTCTGGAGCCCTCGACTACATTATCTGTCAGGAAACGGATTGCACTTAAGTGTCCAGATGACAACTTTACAGCTGTTAAGAGTTATCAAGGAATGAGGCATCTCAATAAAAAAAACTACCCCTCTTACTCGAAGCAATATTGGATGCACTCGAAATGAGTCTCTCAAATCTTCTTTCCCTCCGCTACCAAGAGAGAAAAAGTTCTAATCACTCAGACACCACACTAGTTTCCAGAGGATTACTTCGTTTCAGGCTCTGAACCTGGCCTCAGTTGAACCCCAGTCGTATCTCAAACCAGTTAGATTTACTCTTGTGCTGTGGAAAAGGTTGGAAGAGGTTGCGGAATGTAATCATTTCCTGACTTTTCTTTTCTTGTTCTCTTGGTTCCACTGTCTACAAAGAAAATCACAGTCCCTCCAGATTTGAAAGGATATGCTTGGAAATGAATAGATATTTTAATATTGACTAAACATCATTGTCAAAATATTATCTTCTTAAGTACAGTACTGTATATCATGTAATTGTCTTTTTTTTGATAAGCTATATGCTCTGGCAAAATAACACACAATAAGTTGATTTTTCAAAATAGACTCAAATTTTTATAACTTCAAAACGTTTTGTTTTTTTTAAACTCGGCATTATTTCTGTTCTTCTTTCGTTCACTGCTGAAGGTGTTACAATCTTCACCACCCACCTCCGCCTGGTTATCTCACACCAAACACATACACATAGGCTCACACCCGGTTGCCCTGGGCCTCCAACCTGACTTCACCGTGGAAGTTTCCTGTTACACAGATGAAACACAGCTGTGCTTTATTTTTACAATCTATGCATTTATATTAATGTCATAAATATACATAGAAAGACACAGATGGCGTTTCAATGAGTGAAGAAAGTCGACACCGACAGCCGTGGGTAGAACAGGTTCACATCGTGCTGCACTGCTACTGACGGGGCCTCAGTGTGTAAGGAGACATAATCTTTGCCTTTGGAGTGAGTGAGTTAGTGAGGGAGAAGTTGAAATGTCAGCTCTACCACAAACATGCCCTTTGGTTTTGAAAGGAAAGAAATTCTTGGCTGTGGGCAACTGATAAAAGTTACACCTTGAATTTTTAGAAGCTAGTTTCTGGTTGCAAATAACAATCTTTGCGTTGCTGCGAGCGCACACAGTTTTGCTTGCGTCTGTCCACATAACACGGACGAACATTCGACCCCCGGAGAAATCGCATAACTGCATTAGTATTATTTTTCTTTCGCAGTCTTAAACAGCCATTTATTCCTTCAAACAGACCAGTGATGACCTAGCCCAGTTCATTAGATTAATAATTTATCATAACCAGTAACATATCCAATCCAATCCAATCCAAACTTTATTTGTTGAGCACTTTACCACAACCGCAGTCGACCAAAGTGCTGATAGTGAGAACATAGTGAGAACATCTACTAGAAAGCAAAGAAACAATGCTGGTTGTAAAACAAGAACTCTGTGGCGACCCCTAGCATTAGCGTGCGCAGAATCTCCACTTTTACCCTGTTGTTGTCTTGTTGTTGTGTAAGTGTGATTGGGTGGTGTAATATAGAAGCCCATCTGTAATCAGCCAAGTGTGATATTGCTCCTCATCTCTCAATTAGCACACTTGCAAACGCTGAACTAAGCCTTGCATTTAGAGGTGATGATGGTGGAGGTAAAGGAGAAGATGTGATCTTTTAATAACTGCACGTGTCCATGGGTCTATTTCCTTCATGGTGACATGTTTTTAATACCGTGCTACGGAAGTCAAAATTCAAACCCGTGTTTACATCATTATTCAATTCTCGTTGTTTCACTTCAGTCAGTCCAAAATGGATCATTTAACGCTAGCCAGCTTCGGCGCAGCCAGGAGCCATGTTTTGCCTGATTATATGCACATCAGTAGACAAAGGCACGCTGCCTACTTGTCAGAGCTAAAACAAACTTGAACACCATCCAACACACACACACACACACACACACACACACAAAGTAGCATGTGTTGCAGTTCAGTAGTCACAAGTATGAGAGCCATCCGCTGTGTGTCACGAGAAGTCTTCGACGTGTGGCTCCACCCTGACATTGATGAATGATCTGTCAAGACGATGTCCCACTCATGCCCAGCTCCCACTTTACCCATGAGAGAGACAGCCTGTGTGTGTGTGTGTGTGTGTGTGTGTGTGTGTGTGTGTGTGTGTGTGTGTGTGTGTGTGTGTGTGTGTGTGTGTGTGTGTGTGTGTGTGTGTGTGTGTGTGTGTGTGTGTGTGTGTGTGTGTGTGTGTGTGTGTGTGTGTGTGTGTGTGTGTGTGTGTGTGTGTGTGTGAGGAGCCTGGAGTTACCTTTGCACACATTCTTTTTTCCATGCGTGTGAATAGTTGCTTATACACGTCATTGAACCCCCTATTATTCTGCCTACACGGTATGACACCAACGTTAGTGACAAAATGACAAAGAGCACGGGGGGTTAAACACTCTGGCCCCCGCACAAACCTGAGTGGCAGCCTGTTGTTTTAATACACAGATCCATCATCCATTCCTAATTCAAGCCTAAGGCCTTCACCCCCCCCACCACCATCACCACCTCAAAACAGATTGCAGATACACCTTATGGGACCCACATAGCATCCATGCACCTCAAATAATGCAGCGATACAAAGAAGTTTAGAGATCACCTCTGCACTGATACTGTATTAAATCTCTGTCCCTGTTTTTTAGCTCTGGGTCAGAATGATTTCTGTAAGAACAACGGTGCATGAAAGGCTTTTTATGCCGAGGCGCCATCCTGACTGCTAGCACTGCCTTGTTCCTGTTATTACACTTCCGCATGAGTGGCCTTGATTTTCACTCTTAACAACGACAGTTTACCCCAGCAAAGTCTAATTATCCTTGATTATTATGCTTTTACGTGATAATGATGTAAAAGATTCGAGGCAAAGAGCAACCCAGCTCAGTTTCGGGGGTGACGTAATTCTCTGAAGCAGACTTATGAGAATATGGGCATTTCTTTCTTTTTTTTCATGTATGTTGATCTTTATGTTAGAGATAGAGAGTGAGACAGGTAAAAAGACAGACAGGCAGAGGTAGAGCATCCCCGAGAATAGATCTCTCCTATGTAGTGGTCAAGTAAGATAGAGGAGACGTCACAGAACATGGTCTCTGTACCACTCTGGCTCAACCCTCCCTTTCTCAATCTGTCCCTTGATTACTTTTTAATGATTTCTGCTGCCTGAGACAAATGGCTGTGTTAAATGAGCAGAATTAGACAAGGAAGCTGAGCGCAAGAGCATTTGTTGGAGCACAAGTAATGGATCGGGCATCCATTGTTTATTCTTCTCCATTCACTGGCCTGGCCGGCTATTGAGCTCCACGTCCTTCATGTCGAGGCAGCTCGAGTCAAGGGCCGTTGTCATAATTAGAACTGGACATTAACTTGGCAACAATAGCTCACTGTAATTATCATTATCTTTACATGTCCGGTCGTCCATTTCTTACATTTACATTTTTAAGGAATTTTGAAAATGTCCACACATCATAATGAATCTCATGTATTTCAATGTGTAAAAAGGTAACTGCCACACATATTAATTTAGCAAGAGTATATAGCACATCCTGGTAATGATAAAATGTGAATGTACTTGGACCTGAAAAGTAAATCCAATGTGGGTGTGCCTTAAATTTACAACTCTACTGTTTTTTTGTTGTTTTTGTTTTTTGTAATCAAAAAAAAGTATTTTTAAAAAAAAAAAAAGTCTGATCACTGCTTTTAAAAAAATAACCCTTCTTGTAAATTGATTTATTACCACGAAACAGTTTCATAATGACGATGAGATTGTTGCTGCGTTTGCATTTTAATGAGTACAGTTAAATTTATTTAAATAATCGAATGCTTACAAAGTGAAATGCGTCATAAAGCTGTACGAGCTGCTTATAAGGATTGGAGAAGCCAATTGAGTCGCCCTCTGAATGTGTTGCAGTCTCAGAGGTCAATAGCTAGAGAGTTTCCCTTCAGCACTCATAAAAGTAGCTTATTGTTATCGCCGTAATCAAAAACCGGCAGTGTCATCATTGCCAATACTGTTTTTTTTTTTACAACATTACTTGAATGGGTTACATCCTACTTCCCTGCAGTAAGACGGTGTGGTAACTCGTATCCCTTTTTCTAGGGGGGTAGTATTTCCTCCCACCCTGGCAGGCTGACAGGGAGTCAGTCTTAGAAAGAACAGAGACGAGGCTTTAGTTAGGACTTTGCAGGTATGGGCAACCGCTACGAATCATTACTTCCCTCAGTAGAGTGGCTGCTGTTGGTGTATATGGGGGGGTGGGGGTACTGAAACACAGATAGAGCTATTGAGATAAATCTGTGACATTAGGGGACGTTCCATATTTTTCCCCTTACCAGTATTTTAGAGGAAAAAAAGAAGGAAACATTCATAAATCAGTGTGTTATTTGCTCATTGATTAGCAATTAGCACAAACACAGTACTTATTTGTGCCTTTCAGATTGGGTCTTTTTTATAGTTGTCTATATGTTCTGCCTCTCTTTAGTAAGCTGCAAAAAAAAGTAAGTACCAGCCAGTTGTTAGCGCCCGTTGCACATCATTTCCATTTTATCTGTCTTTGACAGAGCGTTTCATCATCCAAATGCGTGCCTAAACAGTGGAACTCCATGTTAAGTTTACTTAGTAAGTATATTGAGATGAATGACAATCTATGAATGATGAGTATAAATCAAAATTCTCTCTCTGCATGGGATTACTGTGCTTCAAACGCCGCGCCGCTTTCACATCTGAGAGTGAGAGCTCCCAGGCTCTTAGCAGGCTAATAGCAAGTTATCACTATTATTGGAGATGTAGGATAGATTGGTAAAGTGCTAGGAGCAGTCGTACAGGAATACACTGAGTTGTAATCTCATTTAAACGGTCTTGAATTGCTCAGAGGTGTGTGTTTTGAAAAAGTTTGCTGGCTGTGTGTGTGAGAGAGAGTGTGTCTGGAGATATGAAGCTGCTCCACTATTCCCGGGCCAGCTATTAGTCACGCAGGAGTGGCTAATCTGTAATGGCTGCTGTCACAGCCCTGCCGTGGCTCCTGGTGATGGGTGCAGTGTGACAAATGCACACACTTTCACTTTCACAGAAAAGTTCAAAACGCACACAAATATGTCTTCTCATTCACTTACGGACAATAATTCTCTCTCTCTGGCTTCTTCTCTCATTGCATTTTTAAAACAGTGGTTTCACATGGTAATAAAACCAACCGCAATGTTTGCCCCCCCCTTCTTCTTTTCCCACCTCCAGAGCACAGTGGTAGTGGAGAAGTCCATACAGGATCTGATGAGCCTGATGCAAGACTTGAGTGCCTACTCCAACCAGTTCCTGGAGATGGTCTGTGACAAGCTGAAAGAGTACAAAGAAATCTGCAACACGGCGTACAGGTAACTGATGCTTCACATTTATGTTTTTTGAGTCATGATTGCTAAATCTGTTTGGTTTTCTTTGTAACTGCACAGCTTTTAGGGCGCTTGCCTTAATCTTTCACCAAACAACCAAAGGAAAAAAAAGTGAATTGTAAATGTTTGTTGTTGTATGTCACAGTATCCATCGCCTGCAAAGTGTGTATGTAATTGCTTATGTTTTAATTATAGTGTAAATTACATGTAAACAACAGCTTTTCTATGGGCGCAGAAGTAAAATAGGTATTAGCATTCTATTAATTGCGAACCCATGCAGGTTTACACACACACACACACACACACACACACACACACACACACACACACACACACACACACACACACACACACACACACACACACACACACACACACACACACACACACAAACACACACTCAAACCAAATCCTTATTGGCAAGGTGCCCCAATTTTTCATCACAAAAAGTTACAGCTGCTGTAATTTTATTTCATTTGTTGGTGCCTAATTGTGAATGATTCTCCTCTCTATGTATGGTTATTACTATTAAACATGTCATTTTAAACCACACTCTCTGCGTGGCTCTAGGCTGGTCGTAATGTGTTCTAGTTCAAGTGAAATAACCGGTGAAATTTGGTGCCATCATTCTTTATGTGTTGACCGTTATTCCAATGAATCAGAACAGCACTCAGTTCATGATGGTTTGTCTCTGATACAAAACCAGGGCTATAGTCCAGAGTGAAGAGAAGCTCACCATCAGCGCTTCCTGGTCCAAAGACGAGGACATCAGTCGTCTGCTCCAGTCTCTTCCTAACTGGGTAAACATGACCCAACCCAGACAGACCCGACAGAAGAGAGAGGATGAAGAGGACTTCACTCGGTATGATCACAACAACAAATGAAATACAATGCATGACTTAGTTTATATAGCTGCAAAGGAATATGTCTGTATACTTTTATATGTCGTGGAGAAACGAGGTTCAAAAGAGCAAAGTAACGGGGACACTAAATACAAGTGCAAAGAAGCAGAAATAGACGCAATCAGCCAAATAATCTTCTCTTATTCACATAATATTGAACCTTCTCTTGTTGCCTAAGATTCACCCATAAAATAAGTCCTGATTGCTCTTTTAAGCACTCTTTATCTGGAGGAAGTGTGGAAATGAAGGAAGAACAAAATTGGAGAAAAAAAATGAAAGCAGACGGAGGTGGAGGCGTAGAGAGGGTGGGTTGGGGGTGGGGAGGGTCAGTCTTATCGAAATTGCCTTTGAATGTGCGCACTCTTCAGGGAACACTGGAGCTCACCGGAGCGGAATAGTAAAGTAAATAAATAAATTGGTTATATGGCCAAAGAAAGTCAATCTGTTGTGTGTGCGCTCCCTCCGTCTCTCACAGCGCCTTTGCTCAAACACACGTGGAGACAGACACGCAAACACACACGGCGAGAGCTCGGAGACAGCAAGAGGCCATAAGGCTGTTTGATTTGAGAGCTGTAGATGTTTTCATCACAGTGAAGGGGGGATTAGCTTCTGCACGACTGGCAACCTCGGCGCTTCAATAAAGCCTCATTAATAAGCTACCCTTGCCGGCATGTGGGTGAGCAAATATGTGCGAGGGTGTCTGGAGTTTTACTTCACCCATTTGTTGTTCAAAGGATTTTGAACTTATGGGCATCCTGGTGACTCTGGAGTCCGGTCCACATGCCAAGTGAATGCTGCCCTGCGGTGTCAAGATTATTCAACTTCCCCTCTCTGTGTCCGTCTTTCTTGCCTGTAACCAAAGTAAATTATCCCTTTAAAACCACAAGAGCTTAGAAGAACAGGGGAAATAGCTTTTGATCGTTACTATGTTTTATTTTCACGCTGTAAATCACAAATTTCACAATGTTTTTGATCAGGCTATTTTTCTGTCACGCTGACGCTGTCTGCAAAATTCTCTGAACAGCATCCATCTTTGTCCCCCCCCATTGCTCTCTTTATCTTTATGTCTATCCAGTAGTCTCCCCTTCATCCCTTCATCTGTTTTCTTGCTCCTCTTTATCCGGTTTGCACATGCATTACTCTAAAAAAAAAAAAAAAGTCATTTCCCCACTTCAGTCGCACAGCAGCGTGCACAAAACCACGGAATTATTATAAAAGGAAGAAGAACTCTCTTCAAACGAACACAGACATATTTTCATTTCCATCCTGCAATCTGCTGTGTTTTAACTTTTGAAAATTGGCCTCTATTATAGCATTTATGTAAGCCACTCACTGTCTGTGTGGCCCAGACATTTCGAGCCCGACCAGTAGCTGGTAATTTCATTCAGAAAACGTAACGCTATAGACTGATTATAGTGTTTTTCATAGCGTTGTCTCCTGCTCCTCAGAGATGTATTTGTCCCAGCACTTTATTGATGGCAGTCATTACTGAAGCGGCTGTGAAATCCTGTTTGACAGCATCTTGTGTGTCCTCACTACACAACCTTCTTAACGTCATTCAGGGCCGCTTTCGCCAAGGAGTCGGAGGTGCTGACCGGTAACCTAGGAGACAAGTTGATCCCCCAGAACGAGATTCTGCGTGACGTCAGCGACCTGAAGGCTCTGGCCAATCTTCAGGAGAGCATGGAGTGGCTCGCAGGTCGCCTCAAGACCTTCTCCACCGGCCTCCCCCATGCTTCCAGTAAGTAAGGGAAGCTTCATTTGGGGTGTGTAAGTTGTCTGAAATAATAAATATAAAGTACAAATAATTAATTAATTACCCTTTACTTCTGTGATTTTCCTAGATGTTCCCTGTAATCAGTAATTTTCAAAGCATTTCATACATCACACATGCCTCTAAATAAATCATTAATAGTTATAAGAATGTTTTCAATGGTGTTTTCTAGTTGTTCAGGACGCTGAGGTTGTATCCTCACAATGTCTAATCTAAATCTACTCCTCTATCTCCAGCAGTGCTTATAGCACAAACTGATGTTAGACCGACTTTTCTCCATCCAGTGCATGAGTCAGGTTCAGCTCATTTATTACTTATAAAAGCTTACAGTAACACATTCAGAATGTCATCAGCAACGTTTTTATAGATTCTGTTATAATCTCTTTCATTCATCCCTGTAGATTTTTTCATGTTCAGGAGAATCCCAGTCATCATCACTACAGTATCATCCCCCCACTAGTTGAGTTCTTGTTTGCACCTTTAGATGAGCAGCATGAGGGCTTCAACTCTTATCAGTAATTGTCTTTTTCAGACCTGCGCTCCTTGAACTTTGAGCTTTTTCTCTACTATATTTTGGAACTTTTCTTGCAGGCATGCACCGATTAAATGAGAGTTTCCAGATACTCTTATTTTGGCTTCACTTTGCCACTATCTCTTTTTAAACTTCCCGTCCCTCTTACCCCTGACGCCAGCTTTCTTCGTTTATTCATAGATAAGAATTCAATAAAAGTGCGGGAAGAGACGTGACATAATTATCATTAATTCTGGTGGGTGGCACTAATGGGAAGGCCGGGGCAGTCACTTATCATGCCGGGACAGCTTCTGCATTGTTCATTATTTAGCGTTTGCCGAGCTGATGACGGACTACGTGGGTTTTTCTGCGGGTGCTGGTGTGTGCTTGCCCGTGTGTGTGTGTGTGTGTGTGTGTGTGTGTGTGTGTGTGTGTGTGTGTGTGTGTGTGTGTGTGTGTGTGTGTGTGTGTGTGTGTGTGTGTTGTGTGTGTGTGTGTGTGTGTGTGTGTGCATTAGCATGCACTGTGTAAGATGGCACAAGTTTACAGCAGGGAAAAAGGACCCCACTTTATCTCCCCCCCTCTCCACCACCTCATGTCTATGCCTCTCCAAATTGGATTTTATATTACAGAGGCAGTCAGGTATGAACAACTAATTTTCCTCTAACTCTTTTTGCCTTTTCTTTCTTTGATTCATCTTTCTCACTTTCCTCATTCTTTCTGTCTGTCTCGGTTTTTCTGACTCCAACCTTTTTTCCTACATTCCTTATTTCCTCCTGCTCCTTCCCTCATTCTCTTAGCGTCTTTTCAATGAATGAAACGTTTCTGGTCGCTTCTGTCCAGGACCGGTCAATCTCTACGCCAAGCATGGCTGGTTTTGATTACGTCGTGCCAGGTTTGTTACGACACTCATCACTATGTCTTGAAATTTAACAGATAACACAGGAAGAGCGCACAGATTTGACTTCTTCAACTTCGTCACGGTACTGAATCCTAATTTGACTCGGGTACGTCTGTATGCGCGGACCACTGACGGTGATTGGCCGTGAAGGTGGCGGCAGAAAGGGTCTTATCACCCATCTGGTCGCAGCGCTGCTCTTCCAATCCGCTCTGACAATATTTACTCAACAACACACACACGCTGCACTTTGCATATGTATGAGTTTTATGCATCTTAAATAAGATTTGCCAGTGTGTCCGGCACCACTGGGTGCTCAGAAAACAGGCCTTGAATCTGAACTGCAGGCTTCAGACAATACGTATCTCCTCATGGGAGTAAGTTCCTCCTGTATGCACTGGTTACTCTTGCGGAGGGCTTTTGAACACACTTTCTAACCTTGACTTTACAGAGGCCTTTTCCCTTTAGCAAGGTTTTTTTTTTTTTTTACTTGACTCCATTTAACAAGGCTAGTGCAGGCCTGAGGGAGTTCTCGTTCAGGGAGACGATGGCGGTGTTGTTTTTTAGTACTCTATTTGAAATGTTGTCAGTTTTTTTCTCTATGTAGCTTTTATTTCTGTTCCTGTGGGGGAAAAAAAGTACCATATTCTGATTCTGCCTCATTATCAGAAACCATTAAGTGATTTTGGTGCCATTCTTTAATTTGAAAACCTCTTCACTCCCTCCCATCTCTCTCTCACTGGACAGAAGTAGAGATTTTCCTGTGCAGATGTTCATCCTCTACCAGAGGCAGCAAAATAATTAATAACTCATCTTCTACTCAGTCATTTATGAATCATTCATCATTCCACCCCTGCAGTGTTTTTTTTTTTTTTTTTTGCTTTTGCTTGTCTTTCTCCATCTTCTCTCCATTCCTCTACGAAGGTTAGGGCATATTGTAGTTTTTAAACAAAACACATCGTAATTTGAAATGAATACTTAGGAAATGTATCTTTCAGTGCCACAGAAAAGTCCTATCATTTTATCATTTCTCGATATATTTTTCATTTATCTGATTTTTTACGCAGGTGAAATGGTGCAAGATTTGGTTTGTGAGAAAACAATATGTACAGATCTGAATGTTGAATGTGTGTCAGAACATTAATTCCACTGTCGACTTCACCCTTTCTCCCCTCCACCCTCATCTTCTGTGGCAACAGATGTTTGACTGAGATGAAATTTGAAAGTATTTAAATAAATGAAGCACACACACTCATGCACACACACACACACACACCTGATACACACGCATATGTATGCCTTCACTTTTAATCACCATAAGGAGGAAAAAAGGGGCGGAAGAAAGATGTCAGTCAGGGCCAATGAGTCGTCTCCTTTTGCTCATCTGCCCCTGACTCTAATGGTGGCTCCCATGCTGCGATGCCTCCCTCACATCATCAGATCAGCGTAGGCTGGAGGGGGGTCGGCATATATCCGTCCGTGTTTTTGAGCATCTGTGTGTGTGTGTGTGTGTGTGTGTGTGTGTGTGTGTGTGTGTGTGTGTGTGTGTGTGTGTGTGTGTGTGTGTGTGTGTGTGTGTGTGTGTTTCATGGACACCCCCCCGGAGAGACCTCCAGCGGTGTGTGTCACAGCGAGGCCTTTTTTTTTTTTCTGTCTCTTGCTGCTGCCAAAATGAGTGAGTGTAATGCACATGAGAGGAAACAGAAGCCTTCGAGTCAGTTTCACAGACACACGCACACGCCGATCTGAGCACACACACAAACACGCACATGCACACACACACACACACACGGAGGGAAAACACTCCCACTGGAAGTAAAAATGATCTCATTTTCTGTCACACACACACAAACACACACACACACACACACACACACACACACACACACACACAAAAACCACAAGCCAAGAGAAGAACAGAGACACACTGAGAGCAAAATGGTCTCCATCGGGTGCTTTAAGTAAGTTTTCATGAGGCACATACTGTTAGTTCCGTAAGTGTAGAGGACAACATGCTGTTGCGGCAGCAAGCGCTGGTCGATGCCGTGGCCATTTTTTTATATGCACTGTAATAACTTAGATCAACGTCCACATCAGATTACTGGATAGGTGGTATTCCCATGGTTTGAGTGACAGATTCGTGTCTGTTAATCATCTGATAAGATGACCCAAGAGAATAAACAAGATCCACTGCATACAACAGAATAATGACGGTTAATGCATCGTCCTCTGCTCCCTCAAGAAATCACTGGATTTTACTTTTAGTTCCTAAGACTTGCTTAGTTGGATCAATATTGATCATGCAACCTGGAGATAAAGAAATAATAAAGTAATAAGCAATTGCAGTAAGTCATTCACAGTGTATGAGATATATGATTTAATTTGTACGATAGTGGCTGTGTTAGCCTCTTCTGCCGTGAATACAGTCTTGGTTTTGTTCCCAAACTGTGATAGAATCAAATTAAAAACAAAATAAGACAGATTTATAATATCTATGAATATAATATCAAGAGTAATGCAAATTTAGTTGAATACGGCCAATGCATAAAACGTAGATAAAATAAACTTACTTGCCTGATCAACATATTGACTTGTACATGCAGTGAAAGGCTTCACGGGAAGTCTTGCGGTAAATCTAAGCTCTGAAAAGAAAAAAGAAAAAGACTTCTGCAAACTGGCTGCTTTATCTTTTCATATAGCGTACGCAATAAGAGCGTCTGTCACTTGTGTCGCATCTCAGCACTGAGTGTATTTGCTTTGTTGATTGGATAATCATGGCATATACCTCGTCGTGTTTGCCTATGCCAATGGTCTCTCAAGTTATCAGGGGTTCATTGAAAGTAGTTATTAGAGACAGAAGAATATATTCAGCAGTACATACAATGCAAACGCCCGAGTATGCAGATGTACTTCCAATATTAAACAGCAAAGAATTACATATATTCGATTAGTTGAGGACTTTAAACTGAGTAAAACAAATAGAAGACATTGAACTAAGCTGATTTCATCTATTAACACTCCCTGTACGAGCTTACAGTTTTACTACTAATAAGAAACAACAGCAACTTGGCGTTAGGTGAGCTAGCTGGGGGGTATTTAACAGAGTTTGGAGTGACATTTTATGCTTTGGAATACTTCCATTTTCATGTTGGGTATTTGTAAAGGAATTTATCAAATTAAATACTCAATTGGTATCAGTATCACTAACCATGAAGGCATTTTTAAAATATTTAGTTGCATCTTTCTTGTGACTTTCTGGTGTGTGACGAACTAGGGTTTCATAATCATAATGTCTTATCAATATCACGCTAAATGATTGAACCAAATGTCAAAGCCATTGACATTACAGCCCAGACATTTGAAGTGTTATGCAACCAAACTTCTAAATGAGAGTGACTTCTTCAAACTTGAGATATTCTCCCAGTCCTTGATTGTTATGAACCTTTATTTCTTTCATTGCTCCTTTTCGAGAGAGAGCTTTCTAGTATGTCTTGTACAGTCCAGGAAGACCTTTCAAATTGATTTATAACACTGTTCGTTTTTGAAGTGACATTTAAATATTGGTGAATCAACTATTTCAGTGGTTCCAAATAAACTAAAAACTATGATTCATAGAAAACCCGAGTCAATCTAAGACTAAAAAGTCAGTTGTACTGTTCCAGCAGACTTTGGACATCCAGCCTCAAAATTATTATAGATATCGATCGAGGCAAAGCTTAGCTTCATTACAAATAATGGAATCAACAACCTTGGAATGAAAACAAACAAATATGGCTCACTTCATGTCTGTTTTTGGAAAAATCAGTCAACTGGGTTGGTGTTAGGCTTCGTTCGCACTAGCTGTCAGTCTGTCACTCTGTGTGTGTGTGTGTGTGTGTGTGTGTGTGTGTGTGTGTGTGTGTGTGTGTGTGTGTGTGTGTGTGTGTGTGTGTGTGTGTGTGTGTGTGTGTGTGTGACCTTCGGAAGGGCAGGAAGAGTAACTGGGGAGCTGGCTTTGACTGCGGCACATCGATCGTGGACCCCTGCATTCTCCCACTCAACAGTCCCTCTCTATACACACACACACTCGCACACACTCGCCTCATTGACCAAATAGACTTACATATGAGTGACGGGGCCAATTTCTCTCCCTTTCTTCCCCCTTGCAAATTTATGGCCATTGATCTACACCGGGCTGAATTTATATACACTCATCATGCTCTTGTGCTCCCTGGCTCGCTTTCCTTCCCTTTCTCTCTCTCTTTCTCACGCACCCATCCACACGCTGGTCTTTTGTGTGGTTTACAATGCAGTGCGCTGACACATGCTCCTGCTGTCTCAGCACAAGTGGCGAGAAGAAAGTGCGAGAACACGCCGAAGGACTCGAGAAATGCGTGACTTTGAACTGATGGGTTTTTTTTCTTTTTGGTGCATGAGCTGATGTCATTTACAGGACCTGATTATGTCAACGTGAAATGATACGCTACCTTGGGAGTACAATACATGTTTGTGTAGGCGAAAAAAGGTCACAGCAATAATGACAGGCTGCCATATTTGCAGGGTCAGAAGTCAGGGTCAACATTGGCAGCTTACTCCAGCAGCATCCACATTTTGAAATGCCATCCTCCCTCCCTGGTTAAACATTGGTCCTTTTACTCACTGCTTCTGCCACTGTTGAGTGCAATTGGTCTTTGTTGATCCTCTGTTCTCTCTTCTGTCCATCCAGGTATGTCTCCTTGCTCAGCCGACAGCCAGGTGGTTGGTGAGAGCGAACGGAGCAGAGAGCAGATTCTTCAGACCCTGAGCGACCTGTCCAGGGGCTTCCAGGACATCGCAGATCGCTGTCTCCTGGTTTTGCACCTGGAAGTTAGGTAGGCAGGAACTCACTCACACAAGGGTTTTAAATGGTATCGCTAGAATGATCTGATCATGCTTCTGTTACCCTTTGAGGTGACAGATGGCCTCAGAGTGGCCTCAGTTTATTCAGTAGTTCCAGGAGGTTCTTCTGTCCATCCCATTCTGGGTAACATGACACTATATCTCTGAATTATTATCTCGACAGCAGGAAAATGATCCGCTTGATTCAAAAATGAACTAGCCCTCTATGAGTCGCATCACACGGTTATGTCACATTTGTCTACATCTGCAAGGCAATAATTGTAGTTAAAACTGCAATGATAATTAACCTGTCATTGAAAGAGCAGTGGAATCATATGTAATTTAACGTATCAGACTCCTGCAAGTAAACAATATTTATTTAAGAAGGCACTGAGCTACATTTACTGTAATGGAAATGAAGCTTTCATAGTTAAACATAGTGTTCCAATGTCACACGCCAAGAGCTACTACAGGACACACCCAGCTTTTCCTGCTCACACTGGGGGCATCCTAATGTTAGTGTTCCACAATGACTTTAAATAATTTACCACTCAGTCACATGATCAAACACCACAAGTTCATTACAAACACGACCAGGTCATTAAACCAAATCTCATCGATGTAAGTATCGGTGTGGTCACTTTTTCTATCTGTACACATCTGTACACGTGTGTTCATTCTAGGTTTTTAATGTCTTAACTTAATTGACCACACCGTATCCATCCACCATCCTTCTCCTCATCCTCCCATCCCTCCATGTACTAACAGTTCCCCGTAGACTATTGTGTAGCTTATGCAATATTGTTTATGATTTCTGTAGAAAACCCTCCCTGAGGCTGATGTCTAGCTATATGCTACAGTCCATTGACTTTCCCCATCTAGAAAATTTCCCCTGATAGTGGTACCAGCTAAATGAAGCCATGAGGAAGAGAAAGGGGTGGGGGGATGCGGGTTAAAGTGATGGTGGGGGTTAAAGAAGGTTCATACACAAGCTAAGTGTAAGAAATGATGGACCAGAGAGATAAGGGAGCGAGATGGAAGCAATGAAAATGTGATGTAGCTGTTTGCTTCGCCTAAGGGGACAGAAACTCACCCATATATTTTATTTCTTTCTTCTCGGGGCACTGCGATAATGGGATTAGGAGAGTATTGACTACTTATAACAGAAATGAAATGACCACAGACCAAGATGTAGGTGTTCAAATGGAGAGAAGGAGGATTATATCATGTTAGCATTGATGAACTTGAGAGGACTTTTTTTTCTTTTCTTTAAGAAACATAAAACATTTTCTGATAGTGGGCCACTTTTAAGGTTAAATCATCTGGTTCATGACAAGTTGATTATGAGCACAGTTTCAAATAAAATATATGAAATTTAAACAGCCAAGAAAAAAAGGAAAGAGAAAACTCTGGAGCAAGATACTTTAAAACACAGGCTTACTTTACTAAAGCTGCTAAATGTGTTTGTTTAATCAGCTTTTTCTGAACAATATCTTGAAGGAAAATTTTCCTCATTGCTAAACATCTTCAAGTAATATATTTTAGCACCAAAAACACACAGATACATCAGCTTGCTTATTTTATTGACAAATTTTATATTTTTGAGCACATTGGAACGTATGAAATTACGTGGAAACCTGATGCCTGTGACAGTACTTTAGTCTGACAGCTACAGGCAGTAGAGTTTAGCTTGCTGAAAAGCAACAGAACAAGAGCTGGACTGATAAAATCTGTGTCCATAACTTAATAAAAACATGAATTTAATTGTGTCTACAGTATATCACAGTTATTGTCTGTCCTCATGAGCACAGATGAAGCTTTGATACTTAAACTAATCAGACTACCTGTTTAACAGATTACTTCTAGTGTTTTCTTCCTTAAAACAATGATTTCTTTTGAGACATGAAAACACTGTCTTGTCTGATTCTGTGTCATACTAGAAATACAGAGAGTAACACGCCATACTGTGCTTAGCTCACCTCACCAGATCTAGTCCTTTTCTTTTCTGTTTATTGTCTTGTTTTGAAGGTCAGTTTGTTTTAACATAACAGTTCGTCTCCATTGTTGTGTAATTTTCTCATTTTCTTCCCTCACCTTCAATCCAGGGTGCACTGTTTCCATTACCTGATCCCCCTGACTAAGCAAGGCAACTATGCCATTGTGGCTAATGTGGAGAGCATGGACTACGACCCGCTGGTGGTCAAACTGAACAAGGACGTCTCGGCTGTAGAGGAGGCCATGGGAGCTGCTCTGCAGCAGCACAAGTTCCAGTATATCTTTGAAGGTCAGTTCTCTTTCATGCCCTGCCTGTTTGACTCTTCTGATCTTACCATTATCACTTTGTTTCCCTCGTCTCACTCCCTGTTCTTTTCTTTTTCACCAGGGCTGGGCCATCTCATCTCCTGTATCCTTATAAACGGGGCCCAGTACTTTAAGAGAATCAGTGAGTCTGGAATCAAGAAGATGTGCAGGAACATCTTCGTCCTCCAGCAGAACCTCACCAATATCACCATGTCTAGGGAAGCCGATCTCGACTTTGCCAGGTAAGAATTGCCTGTTTTAGTTTGAATTCTGCAGTTTTATTGATAGATTTCTTGCATAAAGCCCAAGATAATATTCTCTAATTACCTATTAAGGCATATTCATGTTTTCGAATTTGGAGCTGTGATTATAATATAATGTTTAAGATTTAAAGGTAGAAATTCAAGATATGTTTTGATTTTATTTCATTAGTGTATGAGTACCCAAAACGAAGGAATGCTGTTTTATTCACCTTAGAATGAACCTTTTAGTGTCTCCACAGAGGGAGACATATTCAAAAATGTTGCAGCACCATTTTTCTACAGTGTCCCAGAATTGACAAATTAAACAGTGGCTCTATAGAGGGCCTTTTGCATTTTTTAACCACCCTAGAGGAGAGTGAGATGAAGGATACCAGTGGCAAACTGCAGCTAAACCACAGGCAACTCTAAATCCGACACACTAGCAAAACCAATGTCTTAAATTACTAAATTATACATCACTTATAAAAATTAACAACTAACGATCACTCTTCCGGTTTAAATCAGTTGATAAATTGGTCTTAGCACCTGCACAGACATGCAGAGAGATACACAATGTCCTCGAGTTCAGACAGCAACAAGGCAAACAGATGGTCGAACAGATTGTCAAATACACCGCGTGTCTGCGTTTGCCCAGTTGTCGGTGTTTAATTCTTATTCATACGTTTATATTTTGTGATTCCACCTGCTGTTGTCCGCTGCCATTCCAGCCCTGACAGACATAGGGGGGAGTCAACGCCGAGATATGGTTGTGAAAAA